>NW_016908282.1:382181-393730 GCF_001483705.2 Eufriesea mexicana | reverse complement strand
ATACTTACCTCCGCGAGCGAGTTCTCGCGTTATCGGCCTCGGTGTTATAACTCGCAACAAAGGAAGCCTCGCGACGCCTTCCACGCTTTGCTCCGCTTCGCTCGCCACGCGGACCCCTCTTGCAGGGGAGACTTTCATTTTCTCGCGAACCAACGTCTGCTCGGCAATCGCTTTCCTTAGATTTCGTTTCGTCCCATTGCAAGTGACGCTTCTTTCCTATTTTTTTGTCAACTTTCGGTCCGTCGAGGCTAGGGGTGTGTCTGGTGACAGGGATTTTCAGGGAACCGACAGGGGATGGAAATTGTTTCAAAGTCGATTGTGCCTTTGGGGCCCTGACCCGGCTGTATCATTGAGGTCCCGACCCGACTCTATCTTTGGGACCCCAACCGGCTGTACCTTTGTGACCTCGACCCGACTCTATCTTTGAAGCCCCGATCCGGCTGTACCTTTGTGACCCCGACCTGACTATATCTTTGAGGCCCCGACCTAACTTTATTTTTGAGGCCCCGATCCGACTGTACCTTTGTGACCCCGACCTGACTATATCTTTGAGGCCCCGACCTAACTTTATCTTTGAGGCCCCGATCAGACTGTACCTTTTGGGATCCCGATCCGACTGTACCTTTGGTTCCCGAATTTTGCTAATTTTTTCATAATCGAAATTGATTTTCGATTTTCGGGGAAACGGAATGGTGATATTGGTTTGCCTAAGTACACGTGAATTAATAACGCGCTTTTATCGCTTCATCGGCTCGTTTTCCGAGGTGATTTCGATAGAACGCCAGGAATATTTAGATTATTGAAATGCAACGAACATCGTCTATTTCATACGACACTCTTTAATGAAAATCCTATCGCGCAAAAGCGAAATGAAACGCAGCGAATTCGGAAGATAACAAGCGCACTCGAATGGAGCTGCAATCCGGAAAGTTATCCTCGAATCGGTTACAGGTGGGCCGAAATTTCGGTGATTTCACTGAATTTGAAGAATCCCGGGCCAATTTAAATTTCTCGCGAATTAACGTTTAAATCGTTGCACGGGGCTCGTTATCGAGCCGGCCGAGTTAAACCGAATTAGAGGAAGTTAATTTACTTCTGTCGTCGATTTTCATCGCCCCGACGAGGGTGTGCGCGTCCGCGTGCACGCGCGGCCAAAGCGTTCCGCGATGGGGGTGTAGTTCTCTCGTAAATTCCTTTAACGGGGAAATTGCTCTTTTCCACCGGCTCTGCCTTCGTCTTCCTGTCACTCGCGGGAGATATGCTAATAGAAGGCCTCACCTTTGCCGCCTCGCGAGCAAATCTCATTGAACCCCTATGCTCGCATGGAGATTTAAAGCGCGCCGGATTAAAGAACCGGGCTGTGGCATTAGCTTCGTTGGAGAAGTAAATAACGCTGGACGACACCGTCGTCGTCGTAGTTTCGCTCGCAGTCATGCCCGCGGGATGTTGAATATTTAAATGACCGTTTCCAGTCGGATCCTTTGCGACTTTTCTAACTCGCACGCGGACGAGTTCGCTCTGCCATGGCGAAATTCTCCTCGTGTCAACAGCTGGATAAATTACACAGCTGATCTAATCGAATCGGTCACTCGCGATTTTTATCTTCTATCTCCAGTTTCGTGTATTTCACGCGAGAATTTCCACCTACCTTCACCCAGATCTCCGCTTACGTTCTATCCATTTTTTGGACCCGTAGGCAGTCCTGTCTCGATCTACTAACGTCCCGCTTTCAGAACCGGTCTTGCCTGAATTCATGCAGGTTTTTGCTCCATTTCGACCCATTGTTACGTATCTCGGCTTGTATCCCGTTGGTCCAGTTCCGGCTCTTGAATTCTTGTACATCCGCGAGATGGATCGTCGAGAGAGAATTTAACTATGGCCGCTTCGAAATAAGTTCTAATCGATCGTTTCACGCAATCAGGATTGTATCAGGATTTTTTGATAGGATGTTTGGTACCTAATATAGTAGATATATAGTAGGCAACCGTTATACGTAAAAATTACACCGAACACGTACATGTTATAGACACTGAAGGGATATCATGGGGGATTAAATAAGCGGGAAGCACTATGTCGGATTTTGTCAGAGTTTATTATGCACGAGGTGGGCTGTGCCGAGAAATTCGTATTGCTTTCGAGAAAATGGCCTGAATCGCACTCGGTTCGCCAAATTGGCCGAACTGGCTGCACTTTTTCTAGCCCTGGCCCACGTGTCTTGGTATCGCGTGTCCGCGAGTTATGGGGGGTGGTTATGAAGACATAAACCAGGCCCCATTGGCTCGGGACCATTGACGTCGCTACGAGTGAAAAAATGTCTTTCTTCTTTGACAATAGGGATACGTCCCTACAACACTATATTTAATATAATACATATGAGACAGGCTCAGAAGGGTGCGTTTACGTCATAAGAACTCATTCTTGACCACCTGATATGAGTGTATCCCGTTATTGTATCTATCCCATTAAATACTTGGGACTAGGCGAATATGCGTACGTAAGTAAGTGGAGTATATCGATTAATTAATACCTAGAGAAAATACTATTCTCGATAATTTGCGATATCAATATGGCTCCTCTGGCAAGAAGGTTTCACCATTTCCATTGTTCAGGATACTATTCTAGCTCTTCGTACTCATGCCAAAGTATATCGTGAAAAGAAATCCATTACACTACCGATAGTCTTAAATCATCATGGTGATTACTCGCTTTGCTCCTTTTCGAATATTAATTTATTCCAAGGCCATCGAATTTTGATCTTCCTTGTTCCTCCTACCACTATATTTTCGGAAGAAAGGACTTAACACGTTAAACGCGTTAAATGCCGGTCCCTAGGGACCAATGCTAGACTTTCCGTTGTCCCACTGGGCCATACGGCCCGGAAGGGCCCGCAAGACGGCTAACTATGTCGTGAACGGAAGGGCACGTAAAATCGGCGTGACGTTTAACGTGTTAATGATTATTGGAATGTTCGAACAAATTCGACGTGTGACCGACTCTGTCGTTGATTATGGCACGCGTCATGGGAACTTAAATCGCCTAGCAAGGGGTTGGTACCCCGCGTCGTCCCTTCGGAATGTTTAAGCGTAAATTACTCCTCTATATTTCCAGTATTTTCTCGGAAGGTCCCGTTGCTCCTCTTCACCCTCACAGTCGTCGTCCTCGTGGTGTTCGTGTCCGCGTATCTTTCCCTGAGTGCACCAGGATTCGATAACTCCGTTCGGGCGTGAACTCACGATTTTCTGCGAACTCAGGAAACCGGAGTTCGGGCTTCGTATTATCTCCGTTATATTAATGCAAGCCGATTTCAAAGTTGAGCGCGCGTCAACTCCTGGATCTGCACAGTTGCTCCCCGACACGATTTAGGTCTAGCAACTTCGCTCTTGCACCGGTATAACGTCGGCCCGATAAGACTAATGTAAGTTGAGTCACGTAGCCTCGCGACACATTGGGATATCTAGACTGGTCTGCCAGCAAGGGAACTTCGCTGTGTATGCGCCGATGCTCGTATCGATGTATCGAGATGTCGGTCATTTGCTTCCAAATGTTCCCAACTACGAGGGCTGTTATGAACGCTGTTGAATTATTTGTGTCTTCTGGAAGGGCGACCGCAACACGGTTTCAATTGCTCCTCTCTTAGCACCGGTCGCGATCGCGATCCTCGAGATAGCCCAGAGACTAGTATCCCGATACGTGATCGCTTTGCATTCGTGTTTCATAGTAATTTAGAAGTTTTTCTTTTGAATATATAATTTTATATGTATCGTCGAAACACGTATAGACAACGATATCTCTTGACAGTTGTAGAACTATCAGAGTGGCCTGTTTCGTGTCACATTTCGTTTATTCCTAAGAACAGAGCATCACGAGTCAATGGGAGTGTTTTATTCCTTTATTTCCTATAGATCACGACATCTATTGACACTTGTAGAGTTATCAGAGTAACCTGTTCCGTGTCACATTCCGTTTATTCCTAAGAACCGAGCATCACGAGTCAATGGGAGTGTTTTATTCCTTTATTATCAGCGACTCATGACTCACCAACACTCACACCACCTGGACACCACTTTTTCCTAAGTAAGTGTTTCGTTGGGTATTAATAAGGATGCCTTGGATTGCCTGTGATACTTTTTATTTTGATGCAGGACACGCGTGGCTTCATGAGACTGCGCTAATTCACTCATTCACTCACTCACTACGTACACATACCCGACCCACTACACACACAGTGTTTCGTACTCTATTATTATATTGACAATAATAAGGAGCAATAAATTACCTCGCCCAAACCACTAAACGAAGACCATACGTAATTATGGAATTTGTTTAAACTTCCATAGAGAGAGAGACATTCGAGAGACATCGAATTCCATACACACCCCTAATAGACACACACTGCCAGTAGAAAAATACACAATCACCATTCATACTCCACACCAAACAATCGATTCGCTCTCGAATCTATAATAACACTGAGACCCAAGATTAAAATTAAATTAAAAACAGAACATCGAGCTCAACACACACAACATATAATTCAAGCATCACTCTGTATCATAGTAAACTAAAGACTATAAATGGACGTTTGAACTAATTCACATTCCACACCAACCAATCACTACACGCTCGAATATATAGGAACACTGACACCCAAGATTAAAATTAAATTAAAAACAGAACATCGAGCTCAACACACGCAACATACAATTCAAGCATTACTGTGTATTCAAGCGTCACTCTGTATCATAGCAAAATTAAACACTATAAATGGACGTTTGAACTAATTCACATTCCACACCAACCAATTACTACACGCTCGAATATATAGGAACACTGACACCCAAGATTAAAATTAAATTTAAAACAGAACATCGAGCTCAACACACGCAACATACAATTCAAGCATTACTGTGTATCATAGTAAATTAAAGACTATAAATGGACGTTTGAACTAATTCACATTCCACACCAACCAATCACTACACGCTCGAACATATAGGAACATTGACACCCAAGATTAAAATGAAATTAAAAACAGAATATCGAGCTCAACATACACAACATACAATTCAAGCATGACTCTGTATCATAGTAAATTAAAGACTATAAATGGACGTTTGAACTAATTCACATTCCACACCAACTAATCACTACACGCTCGAATATATAGGAACACTGACACCCAAGATTAAAATTAAATTAAAAACAGAACATCGAGCTCAACATACACAACATACAATTCAAGCATGACTCTGTATCATAGTAAATTAAAGACTATAAATGGACGTTTGAACTAATTCACATTCCACACTAACCAATCACTACACGCTCGAATCTATAATAACACTGACACCCAAGATTAAAATTAAATTTAAAACGGAACATCGAGCTCAACACACGCAACATACAATTCAAGCATCACTCTTTATCATAGCAAAATTAAAGAGTATAAAAGCACGTTTGAACTAATTCACGAATCAAAATGACTCGTTTTAGTCTCTTTATCTTTGCAGTCGTTTCTGGTAAAATCAATATTGACTCTTACTCGAATGTGATCGTAATTACGTACGCTCTTTTATTTTCATTGCACTGCTTTAATTATCATCGATAACGTACATCATATTTAGGTACTCGTTACAGACCGGTGCTTCTAGCGTTAATCACGGCAATAAGTTTGGCTGCGTAATTGTAAGCCAATATTGCCTCCATCTCTTTCGGTAATTCGCTTGTACTAAGAGCAAACACTGTTTGGTTATTATATAAATTATTCAAGTGAACTTTTCCTCTTCTCTTTCTTTATGCCTCGCTGAAGTTCCAACATACAGGGTGGTGCACGCAAGTTGCACACCCCGGAGTGCAACAACTTCTAATGTATTCGTTGGACGAACAAATTTCTTATACAGAAGCTGCATACAGGGCCGGCGTGACTTTTTGCGGGGCCAGAATG
This sequence comes from Eufriesea mexicana, assembly GCF_001483705.2. NCBI lineage: Eukaryota > Metazoa > Arthropoda > Insecta > Hymenoptera > Apidae > Eufriesea > Eufriesea mexicana. Next base: position 387,786 of record NW_016908282.1, on the reverse strand, counting down.
CACGTTTAAATCCGATATGGTGTCGGTAAATAGTATGGTATCATCATTCTCTAAAAAATTAATCAAAATCGGTGTTTCCTAATCGGGTGATTTCCTTAACACCTAATATCTTCCGCATCCGTGTTGCAGTCGTATCAACCTTTAATGTCAATGTTTAATGTCAACTGTTAGAACACGCTGCAACGAAATATTTCAGTGCAAAGATGGAAGAGAAAATCTTGCACTCGTGTCAGTGTGCAGCAATCTGTACTATATCCAATTAATCTATAATGGATTAATGGATTATGCGATTGTATTTTCTACACGCGCGAATATTCGATCTACTATACAGGGGGTCCTGCAAAATGTCTGATGAGTTTTCGTAGATCGCGGGTGTTCCCACGCGTCGCGAATTGTATCGAACTTATTTCCTTCTTATGAACGCGTGGGGTGCTCTAGACGTATTACGGTCTAGAGCTGTTATTGTTGTTTGGTAGCCCGAATGTTAATCTGTTTCTTCCTTACCCCCTTCCCCGGAGTCGCGATGAAGTAGAAGGTTTTACTGTTTGAAAGTTGGAAGTTGACTGTTTGAACGTTGTGGTTTGACTGCCTGCCCCTTTTGCGTTAGTCAGTTCCTCACCTTGGCATGTCGAGGATGCGCGCTGATTGGTTGTTTAGAAAAATGTTAATTTCCCAATCAGTGGCATCCTAAGTGTCGTGATCACCCCTCCCATGCGCCCTTGGCGCGCCTTCTCCTGCAAGGGTGGGATGACACTTGAGCGAGCGTGAGGTCATGGGTTTTTCCTAAGGGTTACGGTGTTCGTCCAGGTCCGGTGCATCGGTAATTTGTTACCCTTAGCGCGACTTCGGGATGACCCTTCAGAATTACCGAGGTTTATATCATCCTTTGGCTATCGAGCGTAGGCGAAATGAATATTTGAAGAATATTAGTTTCATTGCCCCCCAATATACCGAGAGCCCAACTCTAAAATAGTCTGTCTTTCCAATCGTGTTATAAACCTTGGAAATACCAACCTCACGGCTTATTTAGCGATGCCAAGGCGGGATACTCCATATGCACCGCGGAACAGCGGGGTCTTTCAAAATGCGGGGCCCGGGCCCGGTGAACGCGCTGAACCTGCCTCGTGCCGGCCCTGGTTGCATGATTTCGAGGAGTAAAGTTGTCTTTACATCATTACGTAGCGTTTGTATAATATTTTTCTTCATCTTTGTTATTTTAAATGGTAGTATGGGTGTAACAGGTTTTTCAGAAAGGAAGCTAAATGAATGTAAATTATACGTGGTATTTTTGTTGTTGCTTCGATTTACAGAGAAGTCGATAAAACGTTCAGTCTCGTGGCGTATTTTTATACGTAAATAATTATCGAACGTAAATTATGCATATTTTCACCGATTCGATTTACGAAGGAATCGATAGAGCTTCGCGTGGTGATAAAAATTGCGACAGAAATATTGCGCAAAAAGATCAGTCGCGCGATATACTCTTACTTTATCGTAAATAATTATTGAATTCAAATCGTGTATATTTTTACCGATTCGATTTACGGATAAATCGATAAAACGTCGCATCGCGATAAAAATTCCTATGGAAATAGGAAAAGCTTAACGTGCACTTTAATTTCCCCCTAAATCGAATATAAATTATGCATATTCACACTGATTCGATTTGCAAAATTGATAAAGTAGTTTGAATATTTTTCACCAGTCTTCCTTCCTTCAATATTCGAAATTATTCGATTCTCTGAATTAGCTTTGCACGATCTTCGCGAGCAAATTTCCCAATTAATATTAGCGAGGGTAATTTATCCTTTTGCAACGCAACGTCAAGAGTTTATGGCTTCGAAATGAATTTCGGATTGTTCGAAAATTTTCGGTACACCGAGACGATATGTCATTTCACGCGATAAATCGAGTATAAAATCAAATTGTATAACATCAGTATCCGTATCATAATCAATCCACGTTCGTTCAATTATTTCGTTCCTGTCAGATGCATTCACGATTTACGAACGATTCGTCGTTCAATTCCGTTGCTCGACGGTGTTTTTCCAAAGCGAGGGAACGAAAGGAAAAAATAAATAAATAAATAAATAAATAAAAAAAAATAAAATAAAATAAAAAGAGAAGCAAAAGGAAACAGGAAATCGTGAAGAAGAATTCTGTGAAGAGGCCCCCTTATTTGCAGACTATGGGGGTCCTCTCCCAAGGGCCGTTGATGTGCTGGCGCAGGTACCCTTCGGTGTGGTGGTGTAGTTAGAAGGGACTGTAAGGAAAAGGAAGGGATGCGTTTCGTCCTGGGCCTGTTAGGGGACTCATCAGTAAAGCTACCCTTAGGACTCATCAGTAAGGCCTTAGACTGGGATAATATTGGAAGGAAGGGATATTACATATATGATATATAGAATTTGGAGGTTTTCCGAGGACTTGAGAAAGTCCTCGAAATCAGAATCCATTTAGTGGCGAGAGTGTGAATGATGGTCGCTACACAGACCATTGCCGATAGCTATCCACCACAGACTCAGGGAACACACGTAGCCACCGAATTCAAAATAGTTTAGTCATTTCCCGTCACTCACCATTTTCAAAGTCCAGAAAGCATCCTACTCAATCCGTGACTAGGTCTAAGATCATCATTACCCTTACCCTCAGAAAAATCTATAAAGACCTAGAAAAATCGCTGAGAAAAATCATTGTTACCGTGACCACCACTCTGTCGAATTCTCAAATGTACATTTTTAACCCTTTGCACTCGGCGATTTTTTCGTTACAGGAAAATAGTAATTCAAAGAGTGCCTGCCATAAAGTCGGCGATATTTTTAAAACGGTAAATAAGAAATCGTATGCAAATTAAGGCGTAGAATTATTTCACTTCGATATTCCACGCATCGTTGGGTAATTGTAAATTTGATATATTAATTAACATCCATCTTTAGAATCTGATTAAATGGCGACTGAGAGGCGCCTCTCGAGTGCAAAGGTTTAATAAACTTATTTTATCATAAGTCTTGTGAATTTTCCCGTGACAATTCCATGTCGTTTAATTCGTCCGTGAACGGGATTCGAGGGAGAAATTAAATCACGTTATGGCCAGTTGGGAAATCGAGGAGATGACTGGAATTAGAAATGGTTGGAACAGCAACGTGTGTAAGTCGGGCAGACAGAGAGGAAAAGGGAGAAATTGCCGCAACAAAGTCCTTTAAACGGAATCACCGATCGCGCAAACGAATCGGGTTCGATCAGTCATTCGGAAAGTTTTCGACTTGGCAAGCTCGGAACGGCCGCCCGATCTCGTGATAGTTCCATCGAGTTTCTCTCCTTGCGAGGATGCATCCGGAATCGCGATAAAAAGCGATGAAAGGGAGTCGATTGAAAGTAACCGATTTACAGTCGACGGAGAATGGGATTCTAGTTTTAAATTGTCGGTCTGAAACGAAACTTTTGCTCGTTAGTTTCTTCTTCGTTGCGTTTGTGTGGTCTCGGTACCGCGGTGGTCCCACGAACATGGGAAGCAGCGCAGAAATTCTTGCGAAAATCGCGCGCGCCATTAATTACTTTTTAATTTCCTTTTAACTATTTCGTCTCGGTTTCGCACGGTTGTCTTGGCGTAGTTCTTATCCGACTATTGTGGTCGACGAAAAGTCTGTTGGGGATCTGTAATAAATTATAAAAGAATATAAGTATACTAATTTCACGTTATTTTCGGTTATGTGAAAGAATTGTGTGTTCGTGTTAGCGATTGCAAATTTTGCACGTGGGTTCCTTGCGATGTGATTGGTTTCGTGTTAAATTTGGCAAGTTTTTGAATTTAGGTAAGAACTCTTTTAATTAATATTCGAGACATCGAAGTGAATTACGGAATTCTTAATGTATTCATTGGATGAGTTTTAAAGATATTGAAAAATATGCGTATGCACACTTCGGATTGTCAAGCAGAATGCAACGGAAACGAAAATTGGAAGTGGTTTAATCACCGTCGATGCGATACTTGTTCCCACGGACTCGGTAAGCTAGCCACGGTACGTTAGTTAGGCGAGCTAATTAAAATTCAGGGAATGAAATGCAGCGAACGCGCAACGACAAATTCATAAGCAAATTGCTTCCGTAGCAAACGATCCTGTTAACGGTGCTGGCCGATTAAACGCGTTCCCCGTCGACCTGTTTACGACGTTGGTGAATCGTGTTATTCTATGAACTTGGACTAACGTCGTGGCAGAACCTTTGTCGAGAACGAGAATTCTGAGATCGGTATTTTGGTTCGTATAGAAGAATAAAGATGTATATGTCTTATTGGAAATTTACTCGGAGAGGTAAATTTTCAAGAAATCCGCAAGGTGAAGGAACAAAGTCCATACAATTGCACGAAAGATCTTCCATAGTTCTTAGCTTGGTATTTTCCAAAAAAGAAATATTTTTCATATAAAAAATCAAAAATCAAATTGCACTACCACGACGTCTTGTGTTATCTGCGATGCATATGTGGAATACTTAGAGAAGAAAGAAAATTAGGAAACCCATAATACAATTCATGTTCACCACCGTCCCCCTAACTCTGGCCCATTAACATCGGCCCTCGACGACCGATCTCAGGCCTCAGACCACGAACCTCCGGCCTCCGTCCCCCGGCCTCCGTTTTCCGGCCTCCGACCAGGCCCCTCCGACCACGGGCCACCGACCTCCAGATGCTGGTCCTCGGTCTCCAGCTTCAAACCTCCGATCTACGGCTACCGGGCCCGGCATCCAGCCCCCTGCTTCCGACATTCGGCCTCTGTCTTCCATCCACCGGCTTCCGAAATTCGGCTTTTGTCCGTCTGCCGGCTTCCGACCATTCCGCCTCTGTCTTCCGTCCGTTGGCTTTCGACATCGGGCCTCTGTCTTCCATCCACCGGCTTCCAACATTCGGCCTCTGTCTTCCGTCCATCGGCTTCCGACATTCGGCCTCTATCTTCCATCCACCGGCTTCCGAAATTCGGCCTTTGTCTTCCGTATGCCGGCTTCCGACCATTCCGCCTCTGTCTTCCGTCCGTTGGCTTTCGACATTGGGCCTCTGTCTTCCATCCACCGGCTTCCGACTTCCAACCGCCGGTTTACGTCTTCCGACCGTCAGTTTCCGACATCCGACCATTGGTCTCCGTCTTCCGACCTCCGACATCCGGGCCCCAATCGCCCCCGACCACCTCCCACCTCCGTCCTACTCGCACCGACGAGAACTTCGATGTTGTCCTACCGGCAGCAAAACTGGAAATGAGTCGATCTCGCGCTCGGCGCCCTTTATATAGCCAGCGGTCGGCCGAAATTCCGCGGAAATTTCCAACTTTCCCAACTTCGTTATTACTTTTCTGCACTAATAGCCAATAATTTATTAATTTTTTCACTTTTATTATAAATATACATTATCAACAATTTATTATCGATAATATTAATTTGTTATTAACGATCACTGTCATAATTTCTAAATTATTTGCAAATTTCAAGTAGATTTTGGCACAGGTATATTATATGTTCATGTAATAGCTAATAATTTATTACTTTTTCCACTTTTATTATAAATTTATGACGCAAGTAATTTGTTGTTAACGATATTAATTTATTATTAACAAATTAATAT
>NW_016908282.1:368127-382143 GCF_001483705.2 Eufriesea mexicana | reverse complement strand
CCGGCCTCCGACCAGGCCCCTCCGACCACGGGCCACCGACCTCCAGATGCTGGTCCTCGGTCTCCAGCTTCAAACCTCCGATCTACGGCTACCGGGCCCGGCATCCAGCCCCCTGCTTCCGACATTCGGCCTCTGTCTTCCATCCACCGGCTTCCGAAATTCGGCTTTTGTCCGTCTGCCGGCTTCCGACCATTCCGCCTCTGTCTTCCGTCCGTTGGCTTTCGACATCGGGCCTCTGTCTTCCATCCACCGGCTTCCAACATTCGGCCTCTGTCTTCCGTCCATCGGCTTCCGACATTCGGCCTCTATCTTCCATCCACCGGCTTCCGAAATTCGGCCTTTGTCTTCCGTATGCCGGCTTCCGACCATTCCGCCTCTGTCTTCCGTCCGTTGGCTTTCGACATTGGGCCTCTGTCTTCCATCCACCGGCTTCCGACATTCGGCCTCTGTCTTCCGTCCGTCGGCTTCCGACTTCCAACCGCCGGTTTACGTCTTCCGACCGTCAGTTTCCGACATCCGACCATTGGTCTCCGTCTTCCGACCTCCGACATCCGGGCCCCAATCGCCCCCGACCACCTCCCACCTCCGTCCTACTCGCACCGACGAGAACTTCGATGTTGTCCTACCGGCAGCAAAACTGGAAATGAGTCGATCTCGCGCTCGGCGCCCTTTATATAGCCAGCGGTCGGCCGAAATTCCGCGGAAATTTCCAACTTTCCCAACTTCGTTATTACTTTTCTGCACTAATAGCCAATAATTTATTAATTTTTTCACTTTTATTATAAATATACATTATCAACAATTTATTATCGATAATATTAATTTGTTATTAACGATCACTGTCATAATTTCTAAATTATTTGCAAATTTCAAGTAGATTTTGGCACAGGTATATTATATGTTCATGTAATAGCTAATAATTTATTACTTTTTCCACTTTTATTATAAATTTATGACGCAAGTAATTTGTTGTTAACGATATTAATTTATTATTAACAAATTAATATAGTCAATAACATTAGAATTAACGATCATTGCCGATTTTATTAATAATTCTTTCTCTTCCATCAAAATCAATAAACAACGAACTTTTTCACTGTTATAATAAACTTCTGTTGCAAGTAATTCCTTATTGACGATAATTTTATCAGTTTACTCGTTTCTCATAAATTATTACGCCTGCCTAAAGTTACTTTTATTAGTTTCCGAATGCAGAAATATATCTACTAGTACGTTTGAACAAGAACGACTAGAAAGAAAAGATCGTGGAGAATCGAGCTGGTGTCAGAGGAAGGAGCGAACGCGAGCCCCGATCCTATAATTGTCATTTGGATCGGTGGTGGAGCATAGTCGGCGGCACAATGGAATCCGCATTCGATTGCATAACAAGCATCATATGCAGGAAGCGGCGTGGAGTTTCGCGGGTTCACGTGCGCCACGTGCAAGCACCGTATCGGAAATCTCGAGGAAGTGCGGCCACTCTCCGCTGTTGGCATTCATTCCGAATGGAAATGGGATACCGAGTGTCCAGGCTGCGTCATTGACAATCGGTTTACGCTGACTCCGACCTCTCTGCCCGCCATCGCTAACATCGGCTAACCGAGCGGTGTGTGCTCAGTGGACGGCCAAATACTGTTACCGACAGCTTCCTCCCCGTCATATCCATAATTAGATATTAATTCCGGCGTTGAATAATCTTTGTTGGCATATGCACGTTTCGATACCCATGCGCCTGGATGACTGTCTGAACCTGTTAGCAGTTTGCCTGTGATGAAGCGTGTCCGCGGAACCGGTGTCCATTAGACACTGTTTGCGGATAAAGTGTTATTGTCATTGACAATCCCTTGTAACGGCCATGGAGACACGGAATAGGTGTACACCATATGCTGTGTCGCGGAATCAATTACATCGCTAGCTTCTAGCAATTTCGAGCCTCATAATTCAGCACTGGACCCCTACCGGTGTTCCGGCCTCCCCGAAATTAGTACCCCGAACTTACGTCGGATACATGCAACAAAATCGGTAATTGCGTTTCACGGTCGTCAACGTTCACCGAAGACAAACCGCGGTTCCATTAATAACGCGTTTCCGCTCGAATGGATGTTCACATCGCGGTTTTCCCGGCAACCTCGGTTGTCCAGCATTCGGCATCCGCAGATCGGGAGAGCCTAGCCATCGACTCGAGAACGCAGGCGTAATTGGACAGTTGCCCGGTGTTCGATGAAAGAGCGAACGTCTTTCTCGCCCTTTGATCCAGGCTCTTGAGGCAACCGACCTGAAACGGGTTTCGTCCATCTGCTCTTCCTTTTTCCCTCGGTGCTAACGTCGAGTCTCGTAATTATAATCGTGTCTCGCGGAAGATCCGCCTTGTCAACGGGCCAATATTCGCGTGGAAGATCGCACGATGCCTTTTCATCCATAATATTTCGCGATCTTATCGTAAATCTCTTCTAAAATATTATTTTCTCCAGCTAGTTGCTGTTCGAAATTTATGCTACGCAGCTTGATATACTATACTTTTACTTATTACCACGGAAAATAATTTTATTACTTTCGTCCTACGTACCTTGGTCGTAACGTTACTCGTATCCGAGTGATGGTTCCATTAGAAAATGTATTCGTTACAAGAACAATTTGCAACGATATTCAACGGAGAAATAAATTTCGTTAGCTTCGGTTCACCGTGTTTATTCTTTTATATTGTTAATTTCCTATTTGCCCTTATCGTGTAACGCGAAAGAAAAGGACGGTGTAAAAGGGAAGAGAAACGATGGAGCAAAATGAAAAATTACTTTACACGCAAAGTTACAGGCGATATAAACAGGGAACTTTGCTAATAAAAGCTCGCGAAGATTAATTATAGCTGGAACGGTCCCGCGGAAATTGCTGCGCAGATCTCGAGACGATACCTGGCACGGTCGAGTGTCGTTAAGTCCCCAAACGTTGTAAAAGACATCGTCCCGTTCTCAGAATTTTCACACCCCGGTTTACGACTCATAACCAGCTGGATCAAATATGGCGGAATGCGCGCCGCTGGCGGAGGAAGGGGTGCGTTTCCTTTGTCGAACTCGAGGAACGAAAGTGCAGCGTTTAACCCTTTCTCGCGAGCCTAGGCCGCCATTTCGCCCTTTGGACGTGGCCGAATTACGATCTCCGATGCCGTATCATTCCGTAGCTCGTATTTTTGATGCTCGACTGCGCGATTAAGCCCACGGCAGCGAACAATGAAACGATCGGCGGTTCCGTGCGGTTGCCGTCGGTCTGCTTGTTGCGAAAGCGTGCGAGTTATGCGCTGCAAACGTGGGCCTGCCTTGGACGCGGTCCAAATTTGTCGGATCGTAACAGTTCGATGCTCGGATTCCTCTTTTCGGGGTTCTCCTTTCCACGGGTCGGAGCGATGGGAATTTCCACGGGAACGGGAATTTCAGAAAAATTCGCGGCCATTGTGACGGTTTCGATCACTAGGATTTTCCTTTCATTCGGTAATCGGCAAATCGTACTTCGTATTTTGTATTTTTATCCATTTCTTTGCTAAAACGTGTATGTATATCTCTAATTATGTAGTATTTAATTATTCGTTCAAATTGTGTAAAGGGATATTGTATAATATTTTTCCTAACGCTTTTGTCCATTCCGTTTCAAAATGTTGAACGCTGCTGAAAGATACGCGAAAGAGGAAACTTTCGCGTAGTAACAAACACCTTTAAATTAAAAGAGAAATGACAGACACCTAAGTGTAAAAATCCCCAAGAGGATTAACGCGAAATAAGTTATAATTAAAGAAGAAGAATACTTCTGCAGCGAGAAATGTGTATGTGCATCTTTAAATGTGTGATGTTTAATTAATTTTTGAAATTGCGTATAAAAGTTTGTTTTTCTTAACTCTTTCAAAGCGGGAAACGTGTATAATACGTCTCTAAGCTACTGGTATTTAATTACTCGCTAAAATCGTATATAAAAATGAGTCACGCACAGGTCAAAATGATTAACTCCGCTTTGTAAATTTTTCAATATAATTTGTTAAATTTGCTTAACTTTTCACCTGCGATAAATTTCCATTACTTGTTGTTCCTAGAGTTGAACGATTTCGCAAATAAGCGATTTAAATATGATTTCCAGTGGCAACAAATTTATAAATTAGGCTATTTGGTTTTGCAGACTGTTCACACAGAGTCAGAAGACGATCAAAAGCGTGTAATCCGCACGAAAATCGTAGAATCATTTTTACTTCCATTTATTCGTATTCAATTAAACAAAATTCGCTTCAAAACTGGATATTCCTTCAGGTACAAGAGCACCACAAAGGATTGATCCATAACGACCATTTGCCAAATAAAGAATAGCCATTTCATTACCCAAAATCCAGCATTCGTCGTTTCAAAACTCACACCATCGAACCCAGTAAATACTACGGTAAATCCGCTTCTGAGCAGGGATAATTAGGGTGTTGGGAAATGGCGGCCGCGATTGGAGGGATGTTAAAGCATCGCAGATATCGCAGAACGCGCCCTTTCCAGCCGTTGAATGAGATTCATTGTCGGATTCAAAGCGTGTTTTATGCCGGCGCAGAATCAATAGAGCAAAGTGGAGTGTATCCTATGGAACTCTGCGCATCGGTCTTTGAACTGCCGACAAACGCTCGCAAACCGCGACACGCGGTGCCCACAGGTTCCCAGATAGGAAAAGGGTCATGCAGAAAAAATTTCTTCGTTATCCCTCGTTGAATCGCTCTATCCATACAAGATAGGCAAGAATGCGGGTCGTCGCGAGGGATGATCCCTTTTGTCAATTGAAATGGACTACGACCCACAGGATGTCACAATTAGCGACGACAAACGTTCGTAAACCGCGACACGCGGTGCCTATAGGTTCTCAAATAGAAAAAGGGTTACTCGGAAAAAATCTTTTCGGCATTCTTCGTCGAATCACTTTATGGATCTGGCAAAGGTGCGGACCAACGTGAGGGATGTAACTCTTCGTCACCTGAAACATGCTTCGGCCCGCAGTCCCATAATTACCCATGACAAACACTCGCAAACCGCGACACGCGGTGTCCAGAGGGTCCCGAATATAAAGAGGGTTATCCAGGAAAAATCTCTTTAGCATCCCTCGTCGAATTGCTCTATCGACACCGTAAAGGGTGCGAACCATCATAAGGGATGATCCTCCTCGCCATCAAAATCGAGCTTCGGTTCACAGGACCTCGCAATTAGCGACGACAAACTTTCGCAAACCGCGACACACGGTGCCCATAAGTTCCTGAATAGAAAAAGGGTTATCCGGAATAAATCTCTTCGTCATCCCTCATCGAATCGCTCTATCGATACCGTAAAGGGTGCGAACCTTCGAAGAGGTGATCCTCTTCGTCACCTGAAACGTGCTTCGGCCCACAGTCCCATAATTACCCATGACAAACTTTCACAAACCGCGACACGTGGTGTTCATAGGTTCCCGAATAGAAAAAGGGTCATCCAAAATAAATCGCTTCGTCATCCCTCATTGAATCGCTCTATCCATATAAAATAGGCAAGAATGCGGGTCGTTGCGAGGGATGATCCCTTTCGTCAACTGAAATGAACTTCGGCTCACAGGACGTCACAATTAGCGACGACAAACGCTTGCAAACTGCAACACGCAGTGCCTATAGTTTCCCAAATAGAAAAAGGGTTATTCGGAAAAAATTGCATTCCTCGTCGAATCACGCTATCGATACTGGCAAGGGTACGGACCAACGCGAGGGATGATCCTCCTCGCCATCGGCATCGACCCACAGGATTCCACAATTAGCATCTATGGAGGCGCCTGTTAGCGAAATTACACGCTGTTTCAACCACGTGTACGTCCGCCGATGTAATTAGCGGCGCGATAAACAAATACCCGCGTGAGAGCGACCGGGGCCTCGAAGTGGATGCGTGGAATCGGCTGCGAGTGGCAAATCCCGTGGCATTGTTTCAAACTCGGAAATGATTCGGGAGGCTCGGTGGGAAATAAAGGAATTTTAATTAAGGCATGCGGAAAGCTAGATAGCGGTGGAATATGCGAGCCTGGTGGAAATAGAACAAGCGGAAACGTCAAGATAAAAGAGTCGAATTGGAAGCGGAGGAAGGGGCGGCGAGGGTCGATGGGGGTGAAAAAAAAATACAAGATAAGATATTGATTTCTCGGCGTGTTCCGGCCCCCTACACCGGTCTCCCTCCAGCTTCCGATTTTTCCTCGCTTTTTATCGAGTCCGCGGATTTTATTTGCGGTAATGTATTCCCGATCGTCGGATTCGCTGCCCGTACGAGCGTATATCTTCGGCGAGTGACAAACCGCAAAAATTCGGAATCAGCTGGAATCTGTGGATGGATCGGGCTGTTTTTCTTTCATCCGGTTAAATCGCTCTTGTACTCGGGTATGATGGATCGAGCGTGTCGAAGGGATGGTTCGTTATATACGGTGAGTCGATAAGAATGACCCGGATATCCCGTTGTCTATCGATTATATATATATAAGATGTTCAAACTGAAATTTTGTCATATAGGGTGATATATACCAAGAGGATCTATTTTCATTCTTTTGTTAAGGTAATTTTATGTTTTTTAAATGGCTTTGTAACGACCAACGTTCACACCCTCGCTGCTAGATGGGAAAAGGGAGTTTCGAGGTTTTTCGTAAGTCCTCGGTGAATCCTCGACTCCCATAAATAGAAAATTCTTATGCTACCTAAGTATCCCCCGTTTAACACTGTGGGGGGCGAAACACTTTTGTAGGATGGCGCATGTAGCCATGCATTGCTTGGAGATCCGAGTGTGAGCCACTGGTGGTACATGCCGACGTGAACGTGTTAACCGTTTGAGTCCCAAGCAGGGCTCGAGGCTTTCGGAAGAACACGGTCGAAAAACCATGAACAGCGCGATAACGCTTGCCTTAACCCCTTGGCTACTGTGGGCGCATACACGCGCTCAGAAGTTTTGCTTTTCTGACACGTGCGATAACGCTTGCCTTAACCCCTTGGCTACTGTGGGCGCATATACGCGCTCAGAAATTTTGCTATTCTGACACGGAGGGCGCATCTCTACCCAAAATTTTGCCGTTCTTTGCGGACATTGTAAATGAATTCCTACCCGTGTGGTACGTCCGGTGCGTTTCAAAGTCTGCCGTAGTCAAAGGGTTAATCGAGTGCGAAGAAGTCCAAACGGTTGTTTAATTTTATGTCGAAAAATCCCAATCGTCGCAATAGCGCTTGTTGGTAATATGTGACGTACACGCATCAGCAAATTTGAGCGCGATCGCGCTGCTTGGGACTCAAACGGTTAAGGTAGGGCCTGTTAGAAAGCCTTACTGACGAATCCACTTTCAGGCCCAGAACAAAACGTATACCTTCCTCGCTACCTTCCATCTGCTACATATCATAGCACGACGGCCATCAGGATACCAACTGACAGCACCATAGGTACCACAAGACTTTATCATGAGTTGAGAACTCTCACAGATTCGTATCTTCTTATACCGATATAAATACTATGAATTGGAAAATTAATTAGGACGACGTTATCGGGTTAATTTAACGATTCCAATATTCCCTATTTTACCAATAATAGTTTTGATTCATTGTATTCGAATGGTGACTCTCAGTTACCGTTTATTGTAATACCCGGAAGCTTAACGCCTTTGTCTATATCTCGTGAGACTCATAATAAGGAAGTCAGGTTAAACACAGTGTCATGGATGGAAGGCATAGTTCGCACACGAGGCTCAACGTAAACATTACCGGTCAGGCTCGCGGTTCATTTCCGCCGATGTTTTTCTGTCTCAGTTACGTGTTATTCTTCGACGCGTGCGGACGAAGTTCCTCGACGTGTCCGACCTGTCTCAACGTGTTCGACTTTGCTGTTGACTATGGCACGCGCCATCGGATCTTAAATGGTAAGTTAAGCCATTGAATAATAACGAATACGAGGTAATAATTAGATTAGAAGCAAGAAATACACGCGAATATCACTCTTTATTTTACCATAAATAATAAATGGTATCATCCAGCTTAGGAAAATATAAGGGAAGCTTCTAATCGTTCTATCTTCATAGGAAAAAATTCTTTTCGAATGCAAAGGGTTAATTCGGGTTTAATAACTAGATTAGAAGTAGGAAATACACGCGAATTTCTTTATTTTGTCATAAACGGTATCATCCAGCTTAGAGAAATATAAGGGAAGCTTCTAATCTTTTATCTTCATAGGAAAAAGGTTTTCGGGAGCAAAGAGTTAATTCTGGTTTAATAACTAGATTAGAACTAAGAAATACAGGCGAATTTCTTTCTTTATTTTATCGTAAACGGTATCACCGAATTTAGAAAAATGTAAGAGAAGCTTCTGATAGTTCTATCTTCGTAGGAAAACAATTTTCGAGGACAAGGGGTTAATTTTGGTTTAATAACTAGATTAGAAGTAGGAAATACACGCAAATTTCTCTTTATTTTACCATAAACGGTATCACTGAGCTTAGAAAAATATAAGAAAAGTTTCTAGTTGCCCTATCTTCATAGCAAAAAAATCTTCGAGTGCAAAGGATTAATTCTAGTTTAATTTCTTTTATGGACCATTTTAGTACGTCGTCCTGTCTAAGTCTAGCATACAAAATTGCACCTTTTCTATAAAAATATAAAGTCGATCGCTAATATGTTCCCTACCACAGTTCCATTTACAAAAATTCCATTATTTTACCATAAACGGTATCAAAAGCTTCTAATTGTTCTATCTTCACAGCAAAAATATTTTCCAGTGCAAAGGATTAATTCTAGTTTAATTTGTTTCATGGACCATTTTGGTACGTCGTCTTGTCCAAATCTAGCATACAAAATTGTACATTTTCTATAAAAATATAAAATCGATCGCTAATATCTTCCCTACTCCAACTCCATCTACAAAGATTCCAAAATTGTGCCTACGATGTATAGCACAATTTTGATATATATATATTTCCTTACCTCCTAGAATTTTCGTAAATTAAATTTTCTCACACTGTTCGAATCCACAAGAATATTCGAGTATCTATATTTCACGAGAGACAGGGTTCATGGACGATATTCGTTCGGAATTATTCCGCCATCGGTTCTGGTTTAAAACGAAGATTCCTCTCCTGCAAATGCATTAAACGCGAAAAGTCCGCGGTCGGGGATGTCCGTTGCTGGAATCGCGGGAACGGTGCCGTCTAACGAGCAGAGATTTCGCGGAATGATAGAGAAAATGAAGTCGGACAATCGTGGGCGAATCGGTCCGAAGCCCTCTGTGATTAACAGCCTCTATGGATCGCCGGATCGACCGGTGTCCAATTCGCGAAATAATTTTTCCGGCCGTTCGCAATTATTCAATGCGGCCGTTTCGAATCGCTGCGACGAAATCACTGTAATCGGTGCTGGTCAAATGAAAGATTTCGCGTTTAATTAAAACGCGAAATCCTCTCGGCTTCCGCCATGTTCGAGCTGGCTCGTCTTCGCCCTCTTCGTCGATCAGAGAAATACCTTCGCGATACAAATCCCATAGCTTCGAAACGTATCTCGTACCTGGAAATTAGGAAAAATTTGTGTAGAAGAATTTAATAGAGAGTCGTTTTACTGTAGGAATGGTAAACGAGGGGTGACCCCTCGCAGGAGTTAACTCGGAGGGAGGAGTCTCTTGCATCCTTGATCTTGAGGTAGAGAGAGTTTCTCCTCCTTCGGGGAAGCCCTTGTCTCTTGGACAGGCTTAAAAAGGGCCCGTTCTGGAAAACACAGGCAATTACAGAGCAGTTACTAAGTTGGTTATCGAGTGATTGGTCTGAGTAGTCGTCAGGTCAGTGTGTGAGGAGATAGAGTTAATTTATAGAAAAACGAGCCAATAAAGTAAAATTCCTATATTACTGCTAGGTAACTGTTCTATTTTCGCTGTATGCTGGTAGATTAGTGCGTCAAAAACGCATTCCTGGCTGTTTTATAACGCGTGTCACCTCTCTGTCGTCTCTTCTTCACGTGTCAGTAGCCTCTTAGGCTGAGCTCCGGTCCAGACTCCCCAGTTTAGCGTCTAAGCATCCCCATCTGTGGACCTCGTGGCTGCTGTCCTTGGACCTGGGTGATGCTTCCTAGAACTCCATCGAAGGGCTTTCTTCCGCCCTTCGACAGACAATGGGCAGCAGTGGAAGTTGCCTGCAACATTTGTCACCTCTACCTCGCTTATTGCAACAAACGCTCGCAGGATACGCGTATCCTGGTTAGGAAGAATCTCGATCGAGCAATTTCGGACACGTGTCCAGTGGCGGTCATGGAATTCAGATTTGCCGGCGAAATTTCCTACGCGTCTAGGCGTCATAAATTAGAGAATTGTTCGATAAAAATGTCCCTGCCGGACAGGCTTGGGATAACACGCGAATGGAGGGAGGATCTTTTGTACAGGGAACGATAGATCAAGCCTGAGGTATGATGGCGAGTTAGATACAGCTTTCGAGGTGAAAGAAATTCTCCGGGTACTCGCATCGATTCCGCTCGTACCAGATCAGACGGAAAAAATCGGCCCTCGTTCGAGTTATGGTCGCGTATACAATTGGCTCCGGATTTATGGCGACCCCTGATGGAACGTAGGAGCACGGACTTTTTCCAGACGTTTAATCGCGATGGAGGATTGCGTACGGCCCAGCAGAGGCAATACGTCCTCGTAGATACGGCAATTGGCTTCCAGATTGCGTAGCACGGACAGGGTAGTTACGTTAACGGCATCATAAACAGCGATTTAATGCTGATACTGTTCTGTACTTTCGCTACTAACGATTTGATGAACCCCTCTGAACTTTCGTGCAATCCCTTTTCGCAACGAGTCTATTTACCGGGATTCTAACCTCTCGCGAGGAGCTCTAGGGATTTTTGATGCAATTTTGGAGTAGGGTAATAGTGATTGCTTTAACATGTTCGTCACCCCGTCACCCATATCTGGCTGACGAGTATGCTTCCATGGGGGCCCCGTCATCCAAACATGGCTTCTTGTTCAAGTTAAATAGGATTTTCAGCTGGATTTTTAAAAGGAATTAAACTGAATAAGCACTGAATTATAAATACAGGATATACAATATAAAAATATGAAAAGTATACACATTATACTATATTTCTTATTAATTTGTATTTAGGATAAAATATTACATTATACTATGTCGCATGGTACTCGTTAAAACAATCTAAACACATTTGAGGTGATTTTGGACAATTGGAACAATAGGTCGTAGCCTTTTTACATTTTTCGTAATTGTCTGTCAATACGTTTATGATTAGTAAAACTTTACCAAGTCTGCAACTCTGTTCTATCGTTTCGTTATTTGCAAAATGCAAGTTCGCTGATAGTAATTCAAAACGATCACGGGAAATGGAAAATTGTAAATAGGGTCCATTGCCCAACATCTAACGTGCGGTATCTGTACTAGACCCATCCAAATCTCTCAGTAAATCTCAGTAAATTCTCGCAGTAAATTTTTATAATATGCGTTAGAGTTCTTTGATTTAATAAATCACGCGTAGTGGTATTACTTTTATAATTCTTCATTACAAAGCACGTGTTAGCGGTACAACGATTCTCTGGTAACTGGTCTCTGGTCTTTGCGGTTACGTTAGGGAGAGGCAGGAAAACAAAAGACGTCCAAAATGCCAACTGTCTACTAGATGTCATACTTATGTCTAGATACAAACTTCCAACACACAGATAGCGATTTGCAGTTACCATCTTGACAATATGTCCTTATTGCCAGTGACCCTTGATTCCTATACACGTTTTCACTACTTATGCTGTCGCACAGTGCAACCACTCTTGTACCACGTACCACTTCCTCGTACCACGAATGTATAACCACGGCCAAGCTCCTCCGCACCGAAAGGGTTAAGGCTTGGGTCTGTTGACGTTACTATTAAGGGTAACTATTAAGGACATGAATCTAGGTTGACGATAACCTGAGCGATTTCTAGGAACGTCCACATATTCGTGGAACATATTCGTGACTTTTGTAAGCTTTGACCGTGTGATTCATTTGTCAGACTTTCCTACAGTCACGGAGCTAAAAGTTTCTAAGAAGGAATTAATTTTAGCTAGGTTTAGTTGCATAAATTTAAAATTATTGTCACCGAAATTAGGAAAAGAAACGTAGAATGTCGAGAATTATATTCTCCCTCGAGAAATTCCAAAGACTTTCCGATAGTTGGTCCTCTCAGCTTCTCAAAGTTGGACGTGAGGGCAGAATCGGAAATGAAGGACCATTGGGGATGTTTATTACGCGTGCACGTAGATCAGAATCGTACGCCGTTAGAGGAGCGATGTTATTTCCATGAACGAGGAAAAATGGGAAGCTGGCGGAGCGCAGAGCTAGCAGAAATCTACCGAATGAACTATTGGTCTTGCGAAATCATGAAGACGAATCGAGGCGACCGCATACAGTGCCATCGTTGTCGCCACGAAGGAATTTCCCGATCTTTCGCGAACCTTAGAGATGGACCTTCCTCGGACCGGGTGCCATTCGAGCAGCAGGGCCGTATATTTGTCATTCCAAACGCTCGTTTTCGGTGCTGGTAACTTTGGTGCCTCAGCATCTTCCGGGTCTCAGGCTCGGCTTCGTCTTCCGACATTTGGTCGCCATTGTTCGCATTATTCCAGACGTTTAACGTCCACGTGCTTTCGATTTTATGTAAATTTCCTTTATCCCGTGTTAATAGGGTGCTATTCCGAATTTTCTGAAATTTCCCGGAATTTTTTGGAATGCAGGCTTCTTTGCAATTTTGATCACGATGATAGAAGAATTCTAGGGTTTCTATAAAATAAGAAGGTACTTAATGAATTAATTATCGTGATTGATTTTATTTAGAAAAATAAATCGTGTAGTCGAATCATTTTGTTCGCGGAAAACACCCGTGAGAAAGTTTTCCATATCAACTTCGTGGTCGACTCCCGAAACCGCGAAATAAATATTTTATTGGCTTTTCGACCCAGACCTCGAACCTCGCACCTTCCAAACTTTCCCGAGTGTTTGTTCCTGCACCTCGTTCAGAATTTCTTTACTGGTTTTCCGAGATGCAACCGGTCTCCATTTCTCCACGCGTTGAGATTAAAAGTCTTCGATTTTTTCGAAACAGCGAAACGGATCATTCTACTTTCGGTCGAAGCAACCTCGTCCTGGTGAGTCCTTAAGAACTTCTTGTGAAGCCTGGAACCTTCGAAATAAATTTATTCGTCTAGTTCTCTTACCCCTCGCTGGTTTCGCGCCACGACCTACTCCAAGTCCACGCAGCGAATAAATCAGACTAAGCTGTGAACCCCGCGCAATGGTCCAGGAAGATCCACAGGACTAGGGGAACGAGTGTCTCAGTTGGTTCTTTAACAAGTTTACGGCAGCATAACGTCAGAATGGTAACGCTCATGGTCGGCCATTCCGCGCGATAAATTCCGCCATGAACGCACCGTGCCGGAGAGGGTGAACCTGGAAGGGTGACTCTAACCATCGGAACCCTCTTATCTGTGACTGCTAAGTAGAGAGGTGAAAGTAACGCAGTGTGGAAATGACGCGTTATAACGATAAAAGAAGACGTTTCACGGCTAGTTTCCTCGACGACGACGCGATTCCAAGGCTCGAATCGGCCTCGGGGAGCCGAACGTTCACAGGTGCGAAAGTGTATCGCGATTCGCGGGATTCTTATTGTCCGAAATTCTGAAGTTGGCTGGAATTTCATCGAGCATGCAAATCCTTATGACTCTTGGATGCAAGCAGACTGGGTTACGAATAAACGCGAATGGTATGCACGGGGATGTTCGATGTTTAGGGATGTTAAGGGTTCTTGTGCTTATATCGGGATATCGGATTCTATTTGTTTATGAAACTCCAGCGTGAAGTCTAACGTTGTTCATGAGATGCGATTGTTTGTACCAGTGGGGTCGAGCATTGGTGGTCTTCAAGGCCTCGGAATGGGGACCGAAGAGTAACAGGCTGAAAGAGAATTTTGCAATAGGGGATTTGAGAATTTTTAGATTCAACAAATTA
>NW_016908282.1:341086-368055 GCF_001483705.2 Eufriesea mexicana | reverse complement strand
CGTCGTGTCAAAGGTGGAAACATTACGTCCGCGCAGACTTTAGCATTCTTTTGAAAAATAAAGGAAAAGAAAAACCGATCATCGCAATAGCGCTTGCAATTCTTTGCGAAGAGAGCTAAGCGGAACGGGAGCACTTGTCTTAATTTTTGGCTCAATTCTCGTGACCGGGGACTATAGTCATCCGTTGTGTGTAGGTGGCGCCTCGTGGCCGGTGACTATAGTCATATCTCGTGTGTAGGTGGTGTCTCGTGACCGGTGACTATAGTCATCTCTCGTGTGTAATTGCCGCCTCATGCCCTGTGTCTATAGTCATCTCTCGTGTGTAGGTGGTGCCTCGTGGCCGGTGACTATAGTCATTTGTAGTGTGTAGGTGGTGCCTCGTGGCCGGTGACTATAGTCATGTCTCGTGTGTAGGTGGCGTCTCGTGGCCGATAACTATAGTCATCTCTCGTGTGTAGGTAGTGTCTCGTGGCCGGTGACTATAGTCATTTGTAGTGTGTAGGTGGTGCCTCGTGGCCGGTGACTATAGTCATTTGTCGTATGTAGGTGGCGTCTCTTGGCCGTTGACTATAGTCATCCATCATATGTAGGTGGCGCCTCGTGGCCGGTGACTATAGTCATCCGTCATGTTTAGGTGGCGCCTCGTGGTCGGTGACTATAGTCATTTGTAGTGTGTAGGTGGTGCCTCGTGGCCGGTGACTATAGTCATCCGTCATGTTTAGGTGGCGCCTCGTGGTCGGTGACTATAGTCATTTGTCGTATGTAGGTGGTGCCTCGTGGCCGGTGACTATAGTCATTTATCGTATGTAGGTGGTGTCTCTTGGCCGATGACTATAGTCATCCGTCATATGTAGGTGGCGCCTTGTGGCCGGTGATTATAGTCATCCGTAGTGTGCAAGTGGCGCCACCTGACAGGTGACTATAGTCACTCGCAGTAGCGAAAGGGTTAAAAATTGTATTAGCGAGAGAATAAATTAGAAATTCGTTGTGTTTCTTTATAAAGTATCGTTACTCATTTTTCTCGTTTCCACTTGTGAAAATAAATTAGACAATAAATGAATTAATAATTGCTGCAGTGGACTACTAAAGAGTTAAGAAAATGAATTAATTCTCGCTGTTAGAGTCAACGCGTTTAATAGTAATCTTAAGAAGTACCACTAATTTCGCAAATTAATTCTCACTGTTGGAGTGAACGCGTTCAACAGTAATCTTGGGAGGTTCCACTAATTTCCCAGCGTCTTCTGCTTTTCTGGAGTTCGTTTAACAAACGAGTAATTTATCGGCGATGAGTTAAAAATAGTGGTTGCTCGTGGAGGATGAGTCCTGGATTTAGCTCGGTCGGAGGTGCGCTCAGGAATTAGGTATTACAAAACAATCCGTGGTTAGCACGGTACGCGACTCTTCCCCGAATTTCCCACCGCGACTGGGAAATTTGGAACCGCGAGGGTAATTAACTGTCTCCCCGAATAACAATAAGATAACAGCGTCGGAGGGAGGGTGCGGATTCGAGTGCTGTTGCTTCGCAGCGAACAACGCTGTAACTATCCGTATTACAACCTAGGCTTCTTCCTCGTATCCCGTTACGTCCTATAATTAAGACTTACACGTATATCGAGTTGTTCGCATTTCTAGGCTGTTGTAATTGAATCGAAGAACGCGGTGCAGGGAGAACGAACGAGCGAAATTTCGGGCGAAATTGTTTTTACGAATTCTTCCAGACTCTTTAGAGGTTGTACTTTATAATACTTCACTTTCTTTTTGGTTTTATAGGATATTATCGTGAGGCAGAAGCTTCGCGTGAATAGCCAAAAAAGAGCAATCTTTAGCAATTTTGTTCCGGTATCAAACTTTGTCGAAACTTTTCGACACTTTGCATACGTATTCATTAAAATTTCAAGATACGTACATTTTTTCATGCCGTTATATTTTATTGATTTTTACGAAAATTATTAAAGATATTCTTCATGGATTTCATAGGCGATGTTGTTCATTGGCGAACAGTTTAGCATTCTTTTTTCCGATTTAAAACGCAAAAATTAAATTTGCAGTAGAATTATACGTCGTATGAACGTAAATTCTGTTTAGAAAAATGTGAAAAGAATAATAAGCTTCGTGTGAACAGCTAAAAGAGAGCAATTTTTGGCTATTTTTTTGCGATATGAAACTTTGTCTAAACTTCTTAACACTTTGCATACATATTCATTAAAGTTTCAAGATACGTAGATTTTTCCTTCCTTTGTATTTTATTAATTTTTACGAAAGTTATTTTAGATGTTCTTCGTGGATTTCATAGTTTTCAGATTTTATATTGTTCATTGGCAGGCAGTTTAATATTCTTTCCTTTCGATTTAGCACATTAAATGGAGTTTTATTCGCAATAGAATTAAAGGCATATGAACGTAAATCCTGTTTGGAAAAATTCGAAAAGAATAGTAATAAGAATTATGTGTCGCATGGACGTAAACTCTATTTAGAAAAATGCAAAAAGAATAGTAATACGATTTTTGCAGAAAATTTTCATTTTAACTATCCAATAAACATAGTTTAAACAATTCCTATTACGAATGAAGTAGGTTCATACGTTGAAGAATTTAGTTATGCATATGTTTCGAATTCAATCGTTTAATTATTTGTTTAGTTATGCAGCACTCCAGCAGCATGGAAGGTCTTTGAATTGTAGAAATTTTCGAGTAAATGAAGTTGAAATTGAAAAACGAAATAAAATATGGAGTAATTGGTTTCTAAGGTCTTGCCATACATAGCTCGTAAACTTGGGGTTCTAGAGGTCCATAGAGATCTGTCTCTTTTAAATTACATCTGTCCTCCGAACAGAATATTCGTCTTCTCGAGCCCAAGATATTCGAATTTTATTTCCACGGGCATAAATCCTCTAATACGAGATATGAAACGAAGAATGAGAAACAAAAGACAGAAGAAAATATCATTTCAGTGAAATAACAAGCAAATTACGTCTGAATCAGCCGATAAAACAAAAGAAAATTAGTCTCCTCGCGATGACAATTTACATTCGTAATTATCTCGAGGAGTTCGACGTATTTCCTCTTTAAGAAGATAACGATGTCTCGAGGAAAACGTAGGTCCTTCGGAAATAAAGATAAAATATTTCTTGTCTTATATTAATCAAGATACAGCTCGCTGCGCGAATCTATTTCACGAAATTCTCGATGGCAACTCTCTTATGACATTCTCTTTTTCTCTTTTATGGCCCTCTTCTGACACTCTTTAGAGCTATAAATCCCTTGTAATCCCTTGGCATCCCTTTTTATACCCACTCATATATACTCATACTACGCACTGTCAAGCGTCACATTCATTCTTCTCGCATTACTGATAGCCTAGTCTGAACATCTTCTCGATCCACTGTCTCGCTGACAGTCACTCTGTTTGGTCTGAACCTTCCTTTGAGAGAAGGATATCAGACGATGTTCACGTGCTTTTCCAAACGCAAACTATTGTAGTTTGACAAGATTTGTAAGACTTTATTTAATACAATGCAAGGGTAAATGCGTTTGAGATGCTGTTCTCGGTTTGTTTCTCTGTGACAAGGAGAGTGCAAGGATTAATCTAGCATTAATTCTACAATGGTGTAGGAGGGGTGTGGTTCGGGGAACCGAAGGGATTCCGGTTAAAATTAATAAAAGGTCTTTTATTAATTCTTTTATATAACTCACGAGCTTACTTTTTAGAATAGTACTAACTTTATTTTGCTCTAGGTTCGGATATTTATAATGGTTTTGGCTGGAGGAGAGGTTATTGATATTATGTCATGGGTCCAAGGGATGGCTATAGTTTCAGTGATTTATTGGGACTGTGTCAAAGGTCTAGGACTACTGGTCAGCTATCTTCTGGTGCGTCATGATGTGTCACAGGGGCAATATCTGAGGCCCATTTGTGTTTGTTACTGCGTCACACGGTCGTCGGTGGTTCTTTTATAATAAGAACATGAGGTTTGGGTTTTTCGATGGAGGTGAAGGTTCAAACGAATTCGGAATAATTATCTGTTCGTCTATTAAGGATCTTCAATCTTTTATTAACCCCTTGCACTATTTTTGCGAGTCTGACTCGCGATGAAAATTTTAGGCCAAACTTGAATATCACGAGTCAGACTCGTTGTTTCATTTCATGCTAAACGTGGACATCACGAGTCTGACTCGTGATCGACATTTCGGGCCAAACGTGAATATCACGAGTATGACTCGTTATCGACTATTCAGGCCAAACATGAATATCACGAGTCTGACTCGTGGTTTTACTCTCGGTCCAGTTATGAATATTTCGAATGGTTTCGCGGCTATCTCGCACTTAGTCGTAAGATATCGTGTTTCAAATTTCGACACTCGGGCTCTGCCGTTCGGCTCCTTCCCGACCATTCGGTTTAGGATTAGGATTGATGTCCGCGAGTCGTAGGATGTTAATAGTAAAGAAATAAATCATCATCCCCTTGACTCAGGTTAGGTTCTTTGGGATTGAGTGGAGAGAATGAACACACTAGGTCCACTCGTCAGTACCACAATACTTTATCTCCTACTTCTTGTCGAATTATCGAAAGACCCCGTGAAAGATCCTTTAGCTCCTATTTCGTGGAACTTTGTCGAATATTATCCGAATATCGCGGGGATGCTGCCTGCGCCGAGTCATTGGTTTACGACTCTGCAGGGGGTAAGGAAGAAGTGGCGAGAGGGCTCGTGGATGCATCTAGGGCCGAGGGGACGTGTCTTTCGTAGACAATGGGGCTTACCGAGCGTAATACGAAGAAGCGGTTTCCTAGATTCCTATGTAGCGATTAAAAGTGTCCTACTTCCGTGGCATCGTGTCTCTCATTGTCGTGATTTTAAAAGCTCGTGGCTCGATCGCAGTCCCCGTAGCCTTCTTTCGAAACTGTGACTTCGACCCCCTTTTTTATCCTTTACCCTTTGCGAATTTTCCAACCGCCCTCGTCGAATTTTTATCCCAGTTCCAGCTCAAAAGAACGTTCGATACGGTTCAAATGTCAAAACGTACTCGTGTTTTCGCCGCGCAAACCGGCCATTGAAACGGGTCCAACTATTAAATAGATGTTATTCGACAGATATCCGTACGCGATAACTATCGCACGGTAATTTTGGAAATTACTCGGGAAATTTAGGACGGGCGACGTGGGTGGACACTGGTCGTCGTTCAATAAACGTTTTCAATCGAGGGGTTCTTAGTTCGGGCACCGAATTTTCTAATTTAAAAAATAACTCGTGGATGTGAGATAGATAGATTCGTAGCGAAATGTTCCTATTTTCTTTTGAACTATCGGTATCGAATTTTTGTTATTTAATTATACCTACGGGTATTTCGAAAGCGTTAGAAACGTAATATTTTCTGGATCTGTAATAAAAGGGAAAAGAAATGAAAAATTAATATCATTGTATTTACCTCTATTCACTCGTCATTTAAATTGAACGTCAAAATAATTTCCTTTACCATTGGTAGTGTGAAAAAATATTTGAAGACCTGGAAAAAAAGTTTGTTCAATATTTTGCAGGGTGTTTGAACATTCTGTATGCACTCGATGATAATGATCCAAGAAATTGCACGTATGTAAAAGCTAATGAGGCAGATGGGTTAATAAGAGTATAATTCGCATATGTGTCGAAAAAGGTTAATTATTTGTCAATTACTGACAATGGTTCTTCGTGATAATTTCCACTGTTGGTACAATCTTTCTTTCTCTGAAAATTTAACCCTTTGCACTCGGCGATTTTTTTGTTACACAAAAATAGTAATTCGACTTTATGACTTTCTGCCATAAAGTCGACGATATTTTTAAACGGTAAATAAGAAATCGTATGCAAATTAGGATGTAGAATTATTTTACTCCGATATTCCACGTATCGTTGGGTAATTGTAAATTTCAGATATTAATTAACCCTTTGCACTCTTTGGATTTTTTGGCTAGAGAAGAGTAGAAATTCAAAGATTCCCTGTTAAAAAGCTGACGATACTTTTTTGAGCAGTAAATAAAGAATTGTATAATAATAAAATTGTAGAATTATTTGATTTCGATACCTCGCACACTGTTACATTACATTAAATTTGATATATTAATTAATATCGATCTTCCAAATTTTATGAAATGGTCACTGAAGATCACCTCTCGAGTGCAAAGGGTTAAGGGAGTAAATCACAAGCAGATGCAACGGTACCCTTTGCCGATTTCGGCTGATCGATCCAGGATCGTCTGGATCGCGGACATTTTTCTTAGTGACTTTTATTTTTTCGCTCGGCGTGTCGGATAAATCGAGCATTGTGTAGAACGATTGCAATTATTCCAACGAGTGGGATACAAGATCGAACAGCCTGCACGGTTTGTATACAACCGGGTTGCTTTTGTACGCGGGATCGTTTAAACTCGATATATTTGGATCCGACTCAATAAAGATCTCAGCCGCGGTGTTACCGCGAGATAAATGTTGTACCAAAATTACAGTCGCAGCTGACCTCGTCCCGAAAGTGCAATATATTTTGCGAGCTCCGGCCAACACGCCAAAACGATGTACCTACTATCCGGACACGATTGCACGGACCACCAGTGCGCCGGCTGGATATTGTGTGAATCAAATTGCTTTTCGCCTTGTCCGCCTCTGCCAGCCCAAATTTCGTCCGTCTTCCATCCTGTCACGCCGTCATCCCAAGCCTCCCGGTTCTTTCAATCTGTCGCACCGATCTTCTTTATGCAAATTCGTTGAACGCCAGTTGCATGTTCTCTTGCAAAAGTTAAAAAATCGGAAGTTTTGGAAAATTCATGGAATAGACTGTCAAGGAACGCAATTTTTATGGATCTTGTTGGGATTCTCGTTTGGTATGTAGGATAGTATTGTGAGATTCGTGTAGAAGCGAAACACGTAGACTGTATCGAATGGTATGTTCGATTTCCATCTGTATTAGAGCTGTTATTAGCCGGGAATGTGGATACTCGGAATGGTTACTGTAACTCAAATTTAATTTTCTGAGCCGGGTACGAGTACATATTTCGATTATTCCGTTATGTGGATAGCAAAATTCCTGCGAATATTGGAATATTTCAATTGGAATTAAATACGTATCCGAATAGTCTTGATTTAAGTATTCGAGCACTCAAGATTCCGATCTTGGAGTTCCCGGGATTCGGATATTCGAGTACTCAGAATTCGCGTATCCAGGTATTCCAAGTTTTGGTATCCGAGTATTCAAGAGTGGGGTATTCGTGCACTCGAGATTGGGATCTACGAGTACTCAACATTCGGATATCCGAGCACTCTAAATTCGAGTGTTCGAGTGCTCAAAATGCAGATTTTAAATTACCCGAGATTTAGATCTTGGAGTACTCGAAATTTGGGTGTCTGAGCACTTGAAATTCGGACCTTTGCCTACTTGAGATTCGGATCTTCGAGTATTCGAAATTTGGGTGCCTGCGTACTCGAAATTCGGGTGCCTGAGCACTCAAAATTCAGACCTTTACTTGAGATTCGGATCTTCGAGTATTCGAAATTTGGGTGCCTGAGCACTCGAAGTTCGAACCTTCGAATACTTGGAAATTCGGATCTTCGAGTATTCGAAATTTGGGTGTCTGAGCACTCGAAATTCGGACCTTTGACTACTTGAGATACGGGTCTTCAAGTATTCGAAATTTTGGTGCCTCGGCACTCGAGTATTCGAAATTTGGGTGCCTGAGCAATCGAAATTCGAACCTTCAAATACTCGGAAATTCGGATCTTCGAGTATTCGAAATTTGGGCGCCTGAGCACTCGAAATTCGAACCTGCGAATACTCGGATATTCGGATCTTTGAGTATTCGAAATTTAGGTGCTCGAGCACCCGAAATTCGGACCTTTGACTATTTGAGATTCGGCTTTTCGAGTATTCGAAATTTGGCTGCCTGAGCACTCGAGTATTCGAAATTTGGGTATCTCAGCACTCGAAATTCGGACCTTTGCCTACTTGAGATTCGGATCCCCGAGTACTCGAAATTCGGATGTCTTTGTGCTCAAAATTCAGGTATCCGAGCACTCAAAATTCGGATCTTTTACTACTTGAGATTCGGATCTTCGACTGCTCGAAATTCGGGTGCCCGAACACTCATAATTCGGTCCTTCCAATACTCGGAAATTCAAATATCCGAATACTCGAGATATCGGTCTCCGATTATTAAAAATTCGGTCATCCGAATACTCGGGATATCGATCACCGACTATTCAAAATTCAGTCATCCGAATACAGAATATTCCGATACTCTAGATCCGAGCCATAATAAAAGCTCCAATCTTCATCTATTTTCGCTTCAATATACCCAACGTACGCTCTTTTGTTACTGTTCCCTTCCGGAATCCAAAGACAACAAAATTAACTTGTAAAGACGATACAATTTTGCAAGGAAATCCAAACGAATTGTAAGACCAAACATCTGGTCCCCATAGGCGAGAACGACAGCGTGAAACTGAAACACTTGCAACTCGGTCCCGTCTTTTACGTTCCGGATGTCCGGCGTTCGCCAGGATCCAAGACGGATGAAAGGTTCACGGTTTCAGGGGGCGAGTTTAACGAAAAGACATTTCAATTTCGCTAAAAGCTTTCATCGATTGCATCGGGTGACGGCGGTCACGGAGCCGGTGCGTTTAATACGCTCGCGATCGATTAAATAGAACGACACGACATAATTTATGCGCGGCTTGCGGCGTATTGTGTATCGCACGGGGTAATGGATACGCGGCAGCTTCTATTGCTGGATTTGATTTTATCGGGATCACCGGATCGAGCCCGATAATGATAGAGCGGTACTCGCTCCCAGGATTCATGCGTTTACACATATGCAGCGCGAGAGAGGGCGGAGAGGATGAGAGACCAGTCCGAACTACAGCGCGAGCGGTGTCGTATATTGCCACGGCATTACGCAAACCTACTCTCTTTCCGTGGTATACCGTCGAATTTATTTATATCAGAATCACCCGTTAAACCGTCCACATCCCCTACGATCGCCACTCGACTCCACGAAATTGACCCCGCCAACTGGGGTTTAATATTTATTCCACGCTCTCGATACTCTATGAGAAATGCAAGGAATAACGATTGAGTGACAGACCTCACAGGTGTCCAACTTTTATTTATTTATTTATTTATTTATTTATTTAGCGAGTTAGCCTTTTAATTCTGAAGATTTCTGACAGAGTGTAGATAAACAAAATAGTACTTACACAATTGGCGTTCCACTCTTTGCACTTGAAAGCCGATCCTAAATCGCCAGTTAGTTCTAAAAATTCCGAAAATCCATGTTAATTAACACATTGCAGACGGGAGACTGTGATCACAGTCCGAAAAAGAACAAACGTTGAAAGCAGGAGACTGTAATCTCAGTTGCGTGATAGACAGCAATGAACTGCATTCTGTGACTTTGAAGCAACTTGCGCTTTATGTTATCCTATTTTTTAATTTTATCAGTTCTAACTTGTGTTTTATTTTATCGCATTTTACCCATTTTGAAAATGGATTCGCGCGATTTCGTAAATTATCAAATTGACTAGTACGCGAAAAAGCTGGATTTGCCCGCTACACGTTCAAAAACTTGGAAAATAACGTAACGTTGTGTGAAATCTACATTTCTTATTTACTGTTTTAAAAATATTGTCCACGTTATAGCAAAAAGTCTTTCCTATCTTATCGCAAAGGGTTAAAAGTGCGAAAAGATTTACGAAACTAATTCGCATTTGTAATATTTCGTTTTCAACCCTCAAACGAGATAGTACTATTTCCTGTATTCCTTCTTTTTAACTTAGAACTCCTTTTGCATATGAAATGACTAGTCAGTCAATTGTGCCACGATTGTTGAGACCACCTAATCTAATTTCGTACAGTACTTCGAGTTTACTCTGTGGAATGGTGGATGGTTCGACCTGGCTAGTCGAAAGAATTTCTCTTCAGATTCTCCCATAACTACCCCCCAAAGAACGAAGTTCTTGAAGTTCTTGATCATCTTCGAAATCCTGGAAACCCTGGAAATTTCTATGTTCAGTGAGAATAGACACCAAAGAAGGATTCACCCTAATTCCGTTAAATTCTACCCAAACTAGGACAAAAATCTAAGAAATGAGATACCGAAATACGTGGACTCTCCTTTGTGTTTTCCTAAAAATTAAAACGAATAGGCAAACATCAGCTCGCACGGAACACAGCTCGGGACGACAGTGGGGAAGAATATCCTAAAGAGCAAAAGGCTTTCTGAGAAGCTAGCTCGAAGAATAGCCGTCCCATCGATACCACTTCGAGTGGCTTGGAAGCTTGCTGCATGGGTCTGAACAGGACAGCTTACGGCACTGAACCCATGCATCGACAAAGGATTTTAGTATTCCCTATAAAACTACACGCGTCCCTCCTTTGGACCCTTTCCTCGACCACTCGTCTCCAAATTGCAATTTCGTTTCCCTCTGAAACGCGTGTTTTCCACGGTACCATGAGATGTTCAAAGATCTCTGACAATCCGCGTCGTTAGACCGTTCTGTCGTTAAATATTCAAACTGTAAGAACCCTCGCTCAAAGGATTCTTCGCTGGCACACGACAGTGATCCTGCATCACGGGATCACTCGCGAAACATCGGTTCCCAAAGACTAGGATCTAAGACGAGTTGCTAAGACTACACGGATGACCTCAGAATCGCCTGATCTACCCTTGGCAGTCGCTTTGAATCCCATTTGCCCATGTCTACTTAGGCTGACATCCTCGTGTTGCGGATCTTGTCATCCGGATCCTCTGATGTGTCACGACGTCATGCTTGGTAGCTAATAGACAAGTGATTTGGGCTAATCAGGTGATCTTAGTCTTAATAGTTCCCTTTGACAGGTCACTGACTTGCTACTATAAACCTGGGCTCTCTGCAGGCTTTTCTCTGTATTTTTTTTACGTGGAGAAAATCTTCCAAAGATAGCCCGTCCCCCTAGAGAGAGGACGAGATTATGTGGGACTTTTATGCAGTAAAATTTCCATGGTGGCCATTTTCGCTGCGCTGGGGCAGCACTGGGAACTCGAGACGAACACAATCGGTGTTCCGTAGCATGTCCATAAGTCTGGGTCTATCATGGATATGAGCACTTCAATTTAGTTGGCCCTGTTCTCTCAGACCCTTTGCAGGTCACGAGTAACTCAAAGGTAGGGGGCACTGGGAACTTGAGACGAACACAACCGATACCTCGCGGCATGCCTACAATTATGGGCTCATTAATGCATATGAGCACCTCAATTTAGCGGGCCCCGTCCTCCCATTTTTTTTTTTTACGTGATGGAAATCATCCAAAGATTTCCCGTACCCTTAGAGAAGGGGACGGGGTTATGTGAGACTTTTACGCACTAAAATTCTCACTGTGGCCATTCTCGCTGCGTTGGGGGAGTACTGGGAACTCGAGACGAACACAACCGGTGCCCCGAGGTATGCCCACAAGTTCGGGCCCATCAATGGATACGAGTACCTCAATTTAGCGGGCCCCGGTCTCCCAGACTTTGGAGATCCCCTCACGGGGTATCAGATGTTTGTATGTTGAGGGCTCCGTTTGTCTTCGGTCTAGTCTGTTGCGGTTCCTGTGATGGACTGGTGTGTTGGTATCCACGTGGCCATTTTTGCTATTGATAGGGAAGCAGGTAGAAGGACGACAGGAAAAGGAAGGGGTGCGTTTCGTCCCGGGTCTCCTAGTGAACTTATCGGTAAGACTTTCTTCTAGCAGGCCCTGTCTTAGATCGGGGATACTTAGGTGGCATAGGAACTTGTATTTAAAGGAAATCGAGGCTTCACCGAGGACTCGTGAGAAAGTCCCCGAACCTTCTTCAAGTAGGAATCTAGCTATTGGCGAGGGTGAAAACTTGGTCGCTACACAGGCCCTTTGCAGGCCTGCTACCGGCAGGTCACGAGTAACTCAAAGGTATTCCGAGACTCTGAGAAAAGATTCGGGATCCTAAATTGCAGATCTCCGGGTCGATGGAAGCCCGGAATTTCGCGAAGAATGGCCCGTTTGAAATAAACCTTATCGTTCCTTTGTTCGCGAGCTTTCCAGCCAGATCCGCCATCCCGAAATTATTCACCTGCTATACGTTAGATCGCGTACAGTTTGTTCCTTGTTATCTGTCGGATACAGGCGAGTTCTCAGATAAGGCAGAGGATGTAGGATTTGGGAAGAGCCATCTTTTATTTCTCGAGCAGCTCTTGCGAAGTCGTATGGATCCTTATGCACGCTTTCAGACCGTTTTGGCTAGCAGTGTTATTATAGTCGATACTTACCCCAACCTCCAAAGAGCTTTCTCTCCCCCTCTCGTCCTCCGGCCTACCCCTTTCCATCTTCATAATAATCTGCTCGCTGCTAAAGTTCCCGAATACCCCGAGGGAGGTGTTGCAACCTCGAAACTCGTGGTTCCTGCGAAAACCTTCAATTTCTCGAAGGACGTTTCAGGCGTTAGGCGCGGCTCAAAGCGAGGGCCATATTTAATTTCGTTGCGCTCAAAGCGAGACCGTGCTCGCGAATTACGCGTGTTTCTCTTCGTCGCTATTCGATTTCGGTGTAATGAGCTTTTTCGCGCGATACAGCCGGTGTAATTAACGCGATAGTATGATACTTTGACGAGTTCTCGTCGATTTTCTGCCAGTCGTTGCAGCTGCATTGGAATTTTCGCTTTTGCTTTTCCCAGCCTCTCTAAATTAATGTCTCGCTGCAGCGCGTGTCCTCGCGGTGCAAAAATTCCGCTGTTACTCCTTAACGGTCCGCGGAATTTTTCCAAATAAGCTTTTCGTGAAAATATCGCGCTCCCAATTTCTGCTAATTAATTAAAGACCTCGCGCGAAATTGCTCGTTTTATGTCCTAGACGTAATGTAGACAATTATCGGGGCACGCAAATTGGCATAAATGTCATAATCACGTAAGAACTTGGAATCGCATAAAGAATTACGAGTGTCGTAACATGGATTCAAATTTTTAATACTAATTTGCAATTTCGCACTGGCGTGACTCGAACTTCGCTGCAACAAATTGTCCTCTCTGCACGTCGCTAATAGGATTACATAATTTAGCAAATTACACGTAAGACGTTGCATCGAGGAGCCCAACATCGACCAAATTCTTCGAGCTTTCGAACTTTATTCGAAGAGGTAAAAAGCGCGAGGAAGTAGGAAGATTTCGACGTGTACGAAGTAATTCGAAACAGGATATTTCAATTTAGGAATTCAGCATGATTCGAGATAATTTCTCGTGCCCTCGAATCCCTCGTGGAAGAAAAGTCGGCAGATTTAAAACTTCGTGCCCTGGTGCTTTATGTAACGATCGCATATCGTCTCCGCGAGGAAATTGAATCGAATTTCCCGCTGATTTATCTCTCCCTTGGCCCTATCTTTGTTTGTCTTTCGTTTGAATTTCTAACGAGCTGCTCTGTAATACAGCCTGTTTCGGGAACTATCATCAGCCGTGCTATCTACGAAGTTTAATCGGAATAAATTATACGAAAGTTTAAAGTTTCGAATATTCTTATGCTGGAAGAAAATCCTCGGCGACTAAGTAACGGGGGGTGCATCGTGGTCGTGGGTCGGGAGAAAGCAAGGTAGAATTCGCTGGTCTGAAAACGTCTGAAAACGTCTGAGGAGGTCTGGAATCCTCTAAAAACGTCTGCGGAACGGCAAAATCAATTTGTCATCCCGTTGGGGAATTCGTTTCACGTTCTTAGAGCGCGAAAATACGTTTCGGATTTAATTCCATCGAACGGTTCGCCCAAGTTTCTCCCGCTTATGAATTCCTCGGAAACGCGGAAACGCGGCTCGAAGGCGCGCGACGAAAGCCTCGTTCATCCCTCGAGCGTCGTTTGCCACCCCTGCCCGGCCACGAAAACGGTCCGGCCTTTCACGGGTAATCCCATGAGCTCTTGACGACTGTTTTTCATTTCAAATCCCGCGACAGATAAAATACGTATTTATAGCCGATATCGAGAGGTTGCGTGCCGGCTGGTATTTATGGAGCGAGCGTATATCCGGAGCGCAGCGCTCGTAAATCGATAACGCTTTTGCCTGATGTTGGTCTAGTTATTCGAAAGGGGGGTTGAAAAAGGAGAAAGAATCCTGTCCGCTGACACTGTGCGCTTTTTTTTTCACCATTTTCTCCTTTTATTTTTTCATCCCGCTTTTATTTCATCCCCCCGTTTTATTTTCATTCGGCCATTGTCGCGCCGGAAGGAATCCCGGAAGTGGTTTAACGCAGTTTTTCTTGGTTTAACTCGGTTTAATCGGACACGTGCGTATGGATCCTTGATATACGGCCGATTCGAGTCTCGCGATTTTCGTCCTCGTTACTTGTCTTATTATAAAATTTTTTTTTGACACTCCAAATATGTGAATCCAACAGACGAAAATTGGGGCACCGAGTATATGAATAATTGTTGAATTATTTCGTAATATTTCTATATTTTCATCTTATCGGTGTATATTTTTATCGCGGCTTCTCGTTCTATCAATTCTTAGGGACCAATTATACCGTCTGTGCGTCGCACGTACTCTCGCGACACCTGACTCCGCGTATAAAGGTAATTCATAATATAGTGTCGCAAGTTTTTCACTGCATGTACTGCACGTAGCTTTACGAAAGTCACCGAGGGTTCGAAGGCCAGGTCAGTTGGAAAAATTCTGGGCAATGTGTCCAGGCCTTTAGCACGATCATATTTGGTCATGTTGGGGGTAGCATTGGAGAACGTGTGCACGGTGTGCATGGTGGGAAGAAGAATATAAAAGGACAGGGAGGTTCTGAGTAAAGTGAGTTGCCGATTTGCGGGGTTGTAGAGGAGAGCAGAGGTGTCGATTAGAGAGTTGCTAAGTCAGATGTGAGTTGTCAAAAAGAGTTGTCAATAGCGTTGTTGTCGAGTTGAGAATTGTCAATGGCGTTTTTGTTGTTATGGTAAAATTCAATAGTGAAGCAAACTCTACATTCCAGCGGTGTGGGGGCGATTCCTTCCCCCAATGTTCTGTCTTTTGTCACCAGTCTTCTGAAGACGACTTTTGATCTGCGAGGCCTTGAACAGGCCAGTTCAAACCATTCGCCCGTTGAATAAAGATCTACACAGTTTTTCCACAGTTTTCCACTGACTACTCTTCCTTGCGTAATAACCCCTGAAGGCGGAGGACGCGAGGTTTTTAGAGATACTGTGTTTACTGGGCAGGACTTTATTAACGTGCGGGGGAGGGGGGCCAGATGCGGAAATGCAAAGTCTACGTTTTGGGAAATACCCTAGTCGCTCTGAAGGCGCAAACGAACTGAACTGTTTTTCCTGCACATTAGACGTCGAGGTGGTCCGCGCGTCCGCGAGTCATGGGGTCCTGGTTGTAAAGATTTGTAAAGACATAAACCAGGTCCCCATTGACCTGAAGTCCTCGACGTCGCGAAGGAGTGGAAAATACGCGAAAAACCTTCGCTTTCCGCATCTGGCATGTGTCCTTACATCCCTTTAACAGTTGTCGAGTTGAGAATTGCCAATATCATTGTCGATTAGAGAATTCGCGAAGGAGTGGAAAATACGCGAAAGACCTTCGCTTTCCGCATCTGGCATGTGTCCCTACACCCCTTTAACAGTTGTCGAATTGAGAATTGCCAATATCATTGTCGATTAGAGAGTTGCTAAATCAGATGAGTTGTCGATTAGATTTTTGTAATAGAAGAGTTTTTAGTTGCCAGAGTTGTTCTGTTGCTAATAATTGTGAGTCGCAATAGTAGAGTTGCTGCAGAAGTATAGGTTGAGTATTATGATAAGTTGTAATATTTCGTCCTTCATCGTTACTCACTTACTCTATCACTGTTTATTTATTATTAAATATATCAACCCCCAAATCCCTCTCTACGATAATTTGGCACAATATTTTCCTTCATCCCGAGTATTACGCAAACCCCCGATCACACGGAGAAAAGAATCTAGTCATTCGGGTTGCAGAATTTTGATCGAGCACCGGACCAAATAAAGCACTCCGGAACGTAACTCTATTATACCCATTGTGAATTAATCGCACCACCTGTGTTTCCGTGTCTGCGCGAAATTTCCGGATTTCGTTAGCGGACCCTGCAGAGCACGAACCATTTGGAGGATTAGGCTAGGACAACGAGGAGTCCTCATACTCCCCTTTGCATTACCGTTGATAGTCTCGCGGGGTTGGTCTAGGAAGTCTGGATAAAAATTTTCTAATTAAATGGCGGTGATCGAAGTCCTCTAAGAGGATTAAGCGCGCTGCGTGACACGACATAGGCTCGTTAGGGTGTTTCGAGCGTGGACATGGGGAAAACGAGGCACACTCGTTGGACCCGAAAGGTGGAGCAGGTTCTCGTGACAGAAATTAAGCTGTTTGCACGAGGACTCCGCCATTGGCTGATCAAACGATTGCTCTTGTCGTTATTCGGCGCGTGGAAATTACAGGGATTCGATTATGCGAATCCAGTCGACTTCGGACCAGGCCATCCTCGTAATTTCATCGCGGTTCCTATATACATACGTATTTCGGGCATTTAATCCGTATATTACACGATTTTCATATCAAGCTTCGATATTAAAAGTAACGTTACGCGGATGGATTATGTTGATCCTCCGTGCGGGCATTTCGATTCGTCCGATCGTTATTTATGCATTATACATCCAGCTATGAATTACCAGCGTACGTAACTACTATGGATTTCCATGGAATGTTTCATGGTGGCATAAGTGGCGCACGATTGTCGCGTATGCACTTACTCCGCAGTAAGCATTACATTACCGATTACGTTATGAGAGCGAGTCAAAAATGTATCTATAGACAGGGCCTAGCGTAAATTGGTGTAAGCTAATTACGTTGGCGAAATTAATTAACGTTTCGTAGGAATTACCAGGTGACTTGTTACCTAGGCCAACAGACTAGGCCATTGGTTAATTATTGAATCGCATCTACGAGTCTCTCAGACCAATGGGATGAGTGGATACCATTGGTATAATTAATTATCGTTTCGTGTCTTCGAGTGACTATAAATATTCGATCCTTAAAAATTACAATACTATACAATATTATATAACCGTGTAGTGACATCATTCTCACTTTCGTCAATAGTGAGATTCCTAATTGAAGGAGGTGGAGGATTTTCTCACAAGTAATATTTCCTAGGTCTTTTAGGTTGTAATTTACTCCTACGTCTCTTTTAGCTCATAATAAAATATACAGGGTGGTTCATATTACCATTTAGATACACGTCATTATTATTACGCATAGCGAAAAATGTTTCGAATGAGGTTGAATGGTTTTGAGAGAGGCATATTCCGATGGTATTAGCTTCTTTGTAGATGGACGTGTAAAGGACATATGAAGATTATTAAAATTTTTTTAAATAGAATCATATAATTTTTATTACATCAGCTGACGCTCTTTCATATTCTTCGCAGAAAAGTATTAACCTATTTATATTAAAAAATCGTTGGTTTATTTTAATTCTACTGTCTATTCGCAGAAAAGGTTCAACGTGACGACCATTTGCATTACGACACTTTCTGAATCGATAAATTAATAATTCATTAACTTTGCGTAGTGTATCTGATGTTATTTTGTTATGCTGATTGTTGATTCGATCCCTCATATTGATGATTGCCAAATCAAGGGCCTTCATGTGTGAATGACCTTCATATGCCCTTTGCACGTCCATCTACAAAAAAGCTAGTATTATCGGAATATGCCTTTCCCAAAACCACTCAATCTACCCTGTATACAATTTCTAAACCTTCGAATACTTCCAAGTATCCCCGTTTAAGGCAGGGCCTGATAGGCTGGCCTACTCATGAGTCCACTAGTAGGGACCCAGGACGAAACGCATCCCTTCCTTTTCCTTTCGTCCACCACCATCATATCAAGGATACCTGGGATTAACCGACGTCAACAACTGATTAGGAGGAATCCCTATGTGGCGTTGGAAATTAAATTTTTCTAGCGAAAATTAGCTTAAGTGTCAGACAGTCTTCCTATCCCTGTAGCTTATTACTCATCTCAGTAGAAGCATAGTCAGAGAATCATCCCGGCACTCTATTTTCCACTTCTCTTCACCAAACATCGGAAAACAATCCAATCGATCATCTATCCAGTCGCTACCAAAGAGATCTACTCGAGAAACGTGAGGGAATCGCATGGAAAGTGGCAGCCATTATGGTGCCAGTACTCGACGCATCGCGCGCGACGTTTTCAAACATCGGGATTTGGTTGATGCTTGTCAGGCGTAATCGCGGTCTCGTCTAGGGCCAACAAAGGAGCACTTAATCTTGCATCGTGGATCGAATCGATTCAGTTGGGAGCCGAGGAAGTGCGGACTCTTAATGGACGTACATTAATTTCGGGCTTCCTTTCAGCTGTCCGTCATGCTGGCCGTTTCCGTTGCATCAAGCGTTGCATCCCGGGCAAAATATTTCGCGTGTCGCATACCCGACGAGAACGTTCGTTGCTTGATACCCCCGCAGGCACGGTGATTATAATTCAAGCCCGAGCAGACGGTATCCAGCTCGGGGATTAAAAAAGAAACACGGCGTATATTTTATTCACCACGAAAGATTCGTTTCCAATTCAATCGGGGCACCCGCGGAAGTGCAATCTTGAAGCGAATACTCGTTGCAGCGAGTTTACGAGCGGCAGCCCGCAAAGCTTCTATGAAAATGCAAACGCCACGCGCAATCGTTGCACCGGATGTTTACGCGCGGTGGCGAATCGATTCGGTGGCCCCTGGCGGAGGAGAGAATTCTAATAATTAATCGTTGTTGGAAAATTCAAAGCACCGATCTCGAATATCTCACGGTTCGAGTACGAAACAGCCCGCGTGGACGTCTACTATGTTAATCGCGTCGGTCGTCCGCGAAATCATCCCTTGCTCTCCACCCTCTCGTCGCGTTCCCCGAACAAAACGGTCGTAGCACGCGCGCGAAATCGTTTCCAATCGAGTGCAGGCATTCGTTCTTGATCCCTGGGAATTCGCAGGGAATACGCGAATCACTGGCTGGCCGAGGTCGCGCGTTTCCGCGCAGGTCCGCGCGCGCGTACGCGGCCGATAAAACTCGCGCGAAACTGCCAACTCCGTCTGTAACAATCCGGCAGGCTGTTTACTCGCTCGGCCGTAATACCGTGCGTCTATAAAAACGCGATATTCAGGGCAACGCGCAGCTGGAAAGATCGTAGGGGATTTACGAGTCTCGGAAGTACCCTGATTTTTTATTTGACACCCTCTGGAGAGCCAGCACGCGCCGGAGAGCCAGGTTAGGAGGAGTCGATCTCTCGCACGCACATCTGCCGCGGGCTCTTTATTTATGAGCCGCAATTTTACGGCCCTGCCGTTTCCCGTAGACCGCGGATATCCTCGTTTCGAATCTCGAGAATTGCGTTCCTTTTATCGCGGCTCGTTTCAGCTTGCTCGCGAGCGGAGTACATTCGCCAAGTTCGTAGACGTTTCTTTTCCCTTGCGATCGGTGCTGGCTGGTCGACCGACTCGCCGGGGTACAGGTGTTAGGCTTGTAGGCAGGATGAAGGTTGGTGTGGATTTTGGCGTTATCAGCTATTGTAGGAATCCCGGACGAGGTCCCAAAATATGTAGGAATCCCGGACGAGGTCTCAAAATATGTAGGAATCCCGGGCGAGTCCCCAAAATTATGTAGGATCCCGGACGACCTCCCAAAATATGTAGGAATATTTTGGGATTTGGGGGGTTTGTGAGGTGCTAAAGGTAGTCACTACTAAGGAATCTCCGATAAGGCTTCACTACCGGTCTGACTCTTAACTGCCACTCCTTAACTCTGGCGACTACCAATCTGACAATTCAATAACTCTTAACTAACAACTAAACTCTGACGACTGACTCCGTCTTCCAGAACGGGTCCTTTTAAAGCCCGTCTAGAGGACAAGCACCTCCTAGAAGGAGGAGAAACTCCTTCCACGTCAAGGTCAAGGCTAGAGGAAACTCCTCCCTCCGAGTTAGCCTCTCCGAAGGCGGGAGGGGGGTCTAGGGTCTGCTAGGGTAGCCTTACCGATGAGTCCACTAGCAGGGCCGGGACGAAACGCATCCCTTCCTTTTCTTTTTGTGCCTTGTAGCCCCACCACCACAACGAAAGTACCTTGAACCATTCGATTCATACACCCGTGGGAGAGGCACCCTACGTATCTTTACGACCAGCCCCCCATGAACCGCGGACACACGGACCTCAATACTTGGACCAGGGCTTGGAATAAATCAGTTCATTGGCTACCAAAGAGCCTTTTGCGAAGAGTGACACGGTGTTCTCGGTACCAGCCCCCCTTTCGCTTAATAAAGCTCATCGAAATCCGAAATGGTGCCTTTCGTTCGTTGACACCTCGCGGTATCCCTTCAGGCCGGTGATCGTCGCCACTTCGGAAAGGACGCGGATGATTAATCGGCTGCCACTGGGGCACGCTGAGTGGATTAACGTGTATCAATTGCCAACGCCGCGTTGTAAAACGTCGAAATTTATAATCCGCGACACGAAAACGGGTGCTAAGGGTGCGGCTGGCGACTGGGCGGAGAATCGAGAATCGCGGGGTTCCGCTACGAGCACCGAAGAAGCTTTGTACGATTAAGTCCACATATCGGCTCGTGTTCCCTGTTTATAGTGGAGTACCTCGTCGAGCGTATCGTGTAAACCGTTCGCGATATTTAATTAATCCGCTGTAAACCGGTCGCGCCGATTTACGTTCCGGTCTGTACGTTAAACACCCTCCGTGTGCATCGCGTGCCGCGCGAAATTAGCCGCGCGATTACAGCCTGGCCGATTGGTTTCGAGGATTACCCGATTTCCAGGGAAAACTGCCGCGTTGAATGACCACCCCCGTACCTCCTCGTCTCGGGCCCCGTTCGCGGGATTAGCCGCGGTCTCGCAAAGGCGTCCCGCAGGTATCGACGTCGCTCCTTTTTAAACCGTCCCGCTTAAATTAATATCTGACCCTCGGCTCGTTAATTACCCCCTTGTTCCACCGGTCGGGATAAAAAATTCCATTCTCAAGCTCCCACGCGCACATCCGCCGCGCACCCCGCCGTGCAATTATTCAAACTTTTGCCGCGGTTGGAAATTGCTTTTAATTAATTCCAACTTTTCACGCTGCGTGTACGTGCGTCGCTGCGCGCGAATTTAATAAAGCGAATTTGACGGTAGATTTTACGGATCCCGTGAAAAAAAAGAAGGGAAAAGAATGAACACCGAACGACAGCCCGCGTGACTGCGCATTTTGATCGACTCGTATCCGCGGACACGGCGGACCGACCAACGCGGGAATTTTCGAATCACTCTGCCGCCAATTTGCCTGCAAAGCGCGGAATTTCGCTATTTTCGTATTTTCGTGTTTTCCTGTCGAAAGAGAAAAAGTCCTCGCCTCGAAATTGCCTGCTTTTTTCCTCACTGGGCTTCAAATTCGCAGCCACTCAATCACATTTGAATTTCGCGGGTCGTCGCGAGAATTGCGAAATTTTCCTTTTCGACTTGGAACTGGTCGACGAGGATCGTTTCTGACCCGGCGGCGAAGTTTCTCGAGATTTTCGAAAGTCGTCTCCGATTCCTCTCGAGACGAAATATCCCGGGTTTCAACGGGGTTGAAAGCGTCGGCGCGAAGCTTTTGACAGTCGCCGGTCTTTTTCCTTGTCGTTTCCCTTCGTAATGGAATTCCGTTGGTTCTCCAGAATTCTGTCGGCCAGCTGCCGCCGCGATGGCGGCAATTAAAACCTTTAAGCCCTTTGATCGCCGAGCGTGACTGCGTTTCGAAGCGTCGCCGCTTCGACGGGAGTTCGCGCTCGCCCTGCAGTCGCGGTATAAATGAAAACTTTCGGCCAAGTGTGTTCCCATTTTATCGAGCATTTTTAAAGTCTTTCGCTCTTCCACTCGCCGGCCCCTTCGTGGTCGAGTATTATTTCTGCTAATCGAGTGGTTCGAGCTACGAGTGCCTTCGTTGGTTCACCCAGGCGAGCGAAAAATTTAAAGACACCCCCTTGGCGAACCTCCGGCTTTGTAATAAATTTTCATAGCGAATATTATTGAAATAAATTAATAATATTTCGTTTAAATTAATTAAATTCATTATTTGGTTAACCCTTTGACTGCCACGTCGAAATTACGTGTTTAGCTCAGGACGCCACGAAAGTGCACCGCTAGATGCGAGATTTGTTCTATGTTTTTGATATTCTGATAAAAATTTTTAATTGTTCAATGGGGCACCTTTTATTTCAAAGTATTTTCTAATTAGAGGTTATATTCGAAATGCACTAATTGTCAATTTTCATTCAATGTTGTTCAATGCAGTTCAAGTAGTTCAAGTGCTCCGGTCACCAAAGACCACCGTGGTGTCACGGGAGAAACTGTGGCCGGTCATATATGACCAACGTGGCAGTCAAAGTGTTAATATATGTATATGATTGTAATTATCATTGTATGACTGTGACGAATACGATCCATATTGTATAAAGATGGGGGAAAGTCGACAATATTTCTTGGAACGGAACCTTGCCTTTTAACCCTCTAGAACGTACTCTCATACTCTTAGACTGAGTCGCATCCACTATCAGCAATGCTATATTTTTATATGACAATCGTGGTGGTTCGATGTTATACATTGCTATACTTGATGAAAAATCGCATATCTCATTCAGATAATCAGGCAATGTATTTATTTGGTTATTTGCGTTTGCTATGCGACGTGGAATAATAAATTTGATACTAGTTCACATGTTGCAGAGAGAAAGAAGTGAAAGGTGTATAGATCATTAACATATTATTAACTTCATATTAATAATCAAAATTAAAAATAAATGAAAATTTAAATACACGTTTCTCTCCTTCCTTTTGAGAAGCACATTCAAACTGTGATATAGATATTAAGTACTATGAAGAACAGCACAAGCACCTTTAAAGTCTTATTTGATGCATTGCATAAAAGACAATCAGGGTAGCAACTTCTCATACCTTCGTTAACCCTTTTATATACAACATCGTGTGACACACGTGATAAGGAAATCGGGCGAAATGTAAATATCACGTGCGAGAGACGTGGTTTGTAACTAGGGCCCAATATAAACACGGAATTCCTGAATTCTTTCTGCCTCAATTACGTGTTATTCTTGGTCGTGTTTGATCATGTTGGACAAAATGGCGCGATGTGTAACTGACTTTGCAATTGATTATGGCACGCTCCATCGGAACTTAAATGGTAAGACAAGGGGTTGAAGAAATACACAAATCTCTCGCATAACTCAACGACGAAGCCGTGACGACGTGTATATACGTCTTTCGCAGTGGAACGCGTAAGAAAGCATCGAAAATCGCGATTCGCAGACCCACCATCTCCCTCCCCTCGCAATCCTTGTTCTCCATTTCCACCCCCGACGCATCTTGGATGGGTGCGAGGCACGCCAGCGTTATTTGCCGAATAATATCAAAGCAGACGCAGCGAAGGCAGGCAAACAGGCGTGCAAATATTTACCCGCGTCGTCGGCGAAAACGATTTTTCTGGAACCGTCTGCTCGTCACGCGCGATGAGTATTTGTCGCTTAAAAAGCCGCGCGGCGCGCGTCTCGCCTCTGCTTCTCGAACTGCGCGCACTCTTCACCCCGTGCTTCATCCCCGTCCCGTCGCATTCAACGCTCGCAGCCGTCGAGGGTGATCTGCTTACGCGAGTTTCGGTAATAAAAAGCCCGGCTGTCGCGCTTTGAAAATCGAGAGGGTGTCCCGTTCGGCGAGCAATCGACTCGGCGCATAATTGTCGACGGTAAATCGACGCTGCCTCTCGCGTAAACGAAACGGATCGTTGCTCGTGTTCCGCGAAAACAATTAATCTCTGCCGCAGTCTCGAATTAACCCTCGTCCCCCCTTCGATTCCGCCTCTCTTCCGTTTCTCTTTCGCCTAGCTGCTAAATAATCCTCGAGAGGCCACTACCTTCCACCTGTTTTCTTCCTCGAGAGGGTACTCTTGTCCCGATCACCCGTCCATCGACACTCGTCCAATTTCACATTCACGTGACGTC
The DNA here is from genome assembly GCF_001483705.2 of Eufriesea mexicana. Lineage (NCBI taxonomy): Eukaryota > Metazoa > Arthropoda > Insecta > Hymenoptera > Apidae > Eufriesea > Eufriesea mexicana. The sequence goes on along the minus strand of NW_016908282.1, from coordinate 344,024 downwards.
GCGCTTCGGTCTTTGCGTGTGAACGGCGTGTCTATTACAAGCTCGAATTAACGCGTCTGCATTTATCATCGGATTTTCCTCCTTTTTCGCTTCTCCTCCTTCGCTTCGATCCAACCGACGTGACTGTCAATCGAACGACGTGTATCGGACGATGTAACGCTTATTTTTAACCCCTTGGCTACTATGGGCGCCTATAGGTGCTTAAAAATTTTGCGTTTGTGACACGCAGGGCGCCCATAGGCGCTTAGAAATTTTGCGTTTGTGACACGAAGGGCGCCCATAGGCGCTTCAAAATTTTGCGTTTGGCACACGGAGGGCGTCTAAGGGTCTTAGAAATTTTGCGTTTGTGACACGGAGGGTGCCTAAGGGTGCTTAGAAATTTTGCGTTTGTGACACGTAGGGTGCCCATAGGCGCTTAGAAATTTTGCGTTTGTGACACGCAGGATGCCTAAGGGCGCTTAGAAATTTTGCGTTTGGCACACAGAGGGCGCCTAAGGGTGCTTAGAAATTTTGCGTTTGTGACACGGAGGGCGCCTAAGGGCATTTGGAAATTTTGCGTTTGTGATACGAAGGGCGCCCATAAGCGCTTAGAAATTTTGCGTTCGTGATACGAAGAGCGCCCATAGGCGCTTAGAAATTTTGCGTTTGTGACAAGTAGGGCGCCTAAGGGTGCTTAGAAATTTTGCGTTTGTGACACGAAGGGCGCCCATAGGCGCTTAGAAATTTTGCGTTTGTGACACGGAGGGCGCCTAAGGACGTTTGGAAATTTTGCGATTGTGACACGAAGGTCGCCTATAGGCGCTCGGGCGTAGTTTGGCTTTCTGACACGGAGGACGCTTGTTTCCACAAAAATGGCGCACATCGTATCTCAATTCCTATCGTATGATACGGTCGCTGCGTATTAAAATCTGCCGTAGTGAAGGGGTTAAAAGATCACTTTCACTGGATTACCCAGTTAGCCACTAACGTTAGCCGAAATTATTTCGCGCTGTTTCCAGTTTTGCGTATCAGTTCGGAGAGGTTCGTTAGGGTGCAGGTGGACGCTATTCCGGGATATTCGATGTTCATGATCGAGGTACGCGAAGGATTTCAGCGATTTGCCAACGCGACGGGGTTGTCGATTTATTAGCGCGAAATCGAGTGCGCCAGAGGCTAGGGGTGGGTGGGCTTGATCCTCGGGAGGAGAAGCGGAGAACACGCCGGGCACTCGAGACGCAGCAGAAACGTGGCCCGTGTCGTCTGTAACATTCGTCTTCGGTGACAAGGCAGCAAATTGCTTTTGAGACCGTCAAATTAATGCCGCCGGACAGGCCCAGCTGTTACGAATTGTCTCTCTAAGAAACTGCGCCTCCCGGCTCTGTCTTGGACAGCTCGATTTTGAGGATCCCAGCGACGGATAATGGCCCCGCTTGCCTCTGTGTATTGAATTTCGTGGCATCCCGCGAGATAGAAAAGCGATTGGAACCGAATTTCGCGAAGCAGTTCTTGGAAGTGAAATGGAATTATTACGTGCGATACTCCAATTTTTAGGAAATAATTAGCTACCCTGATATTTCGGTTGGCATTAAGGAAAGGAATAAAAATATATCTCGATAGTTAAACGACGTTGCGCACCCTTGACTTATTTCGGACACCCTTAACCCTTCGGTCTACAACCACGAGTGAGACTCGTGGTAAGAAATTTGTGCCATAAGTGAAAACCACGAGTCTGACTCGTGATGAGGAATTTGTGCCATAAGTGATCATGATTACGCCCCAGACATCTTAAAATTACTTGTTGTGCCAAAACGTTGTTTATTATTTCACAATTCCTTTTATTGCACCGAAATATACATGTCATAAGAAGTATACATTTTGCGCAAATTTTTACTTGACTAAGCAAGACCTTGTTTACTATGACGCGTAACCTAAGAGGTTAATAGCTTATAGAAATTAATAATAAAAAATTTAGAAACATTCGATTAATTTTTATAAAATATGTAAGATGAGCCAAATATTTGTAGGGATTATTCTCGATTGAATCCCTCGTAGGTAAAGATTTGCAGATTTGAAAAGTAATGACAGATGTGTCTTCAATAACAATGACAACTTTATTTAAAATGAAGGATAACACAATTTTCACTCGCTTTACTCTCAAGACTTCCTCAGGACTCATTCAAAACTGACTGTCTGCAACTGCTTTTCAAACACTGCCTTCACACTCTATGCAACTCTAACCATTCATTCTCTTTCATTCTTATTCTTAACCATCAAGAACATACCTAACTTTATCTACCATAAGCAGCCCTTCCACTCCATCCTCTCGCACGCGATCACTTTCATTCTACATCCCAAACACTGTTCGCATTCTCTCAGGGCCGTACCCATTCCATCCCCACAAATAATTCAATCCACGAGTGCTTAATTTGTTAAAAATTTCGGTCCCGCGTGTCACTCGCAACACAGCGATCCAAGATACCTGGAAACCCAGCGAAAAGCTTGTTTCGTTCGAATCTTCTTGTCGATTGTAAGAAGAATTCAGGCGAAGGTTTACGTCATTTTAAGAACGTAAACTATTTTTTTTTGAGGTTTTAAATATAATTTAATTACAAGATATTTACAGGAATTTACAAGATGTATTAGCGATATGCGTTCTATCGTGGTGTCGTTTGTGTCGTTTTGATGTTTGTACTGTCTGTCGTCTTGGTGTCGTGTATTTTTATATGTTCGTCCGTTGCTGTCATTGGCTGTCGAGATGTCTAAGTGGTGGGTGTATTTATCTCCTATTGGCGGCGTGTTCGTTGGAGGGATGTGCATGAGGTTCGGAACTGGTAGGTGGAAGTGGAAATTTAAACAAATTGTTAATTTGTTTAGGTTTGGGAAATTCTAATTCTTTTATGGGGGTTGACTCGGGGGGTCAGTTTCGGAGGTCGAGGTGTCCGCGAATCGTGGGACGCTG
>NW_016908282.1:331987-340775 GCF_001483705.2 Eufriesea mexicana | reverse complement strand
AAAGCTTGTTAATTATACCCGAGAATCTTCATAAGTCGAAACCCGGTGTCGCACCTTAAGATCCGAGTACTTAATTTTCCGCGGCATCGCGCATTCCGCGTCGTTCCGCGCGAGCAATTGCAATTGCCGCCGAGTCCGTAACAATGAAAATTCCGGGGTGAAATTCGACTGGTTTTCCGGCGAACGCGCATAGGATCTCTGGCGAGTAGCACGCGAGCGTACCTTCGCTAATATTCGAAAGTCAGCTGACGGTAGCGTGTTTTATCGGGCGATTAAGTTCGACGCAAACGGTCGATAAGTGTGCGAGCACCGGAAGTTTAAGAGCCGACCCGGTGTATCCGGCTACATTCGCGTTTCGCGTACCATAAGATTTCCCACGAGCCTCGTCGTTCATCCGGACTCGGGGTGACTATCTCCCGGCCGCGTTTGCCGGCAGTTACCCTCTCGAAAACTTTGTTTCGATATTTCAAACAATATCCCTAGCTCGCAGCTCTCTTCCTGTTCTCCTCCGTGAGAAACGTTCGCGTCTTATCGCGGAATTGCTAATAAGAAGGTCGCGGGACGGGGATTGTTGCTGCAACCTCGTTCCCAGACAGAGCGTGTCTGCGTTTCGGGACACACGAAATTTCGACCCAGATAAATGGCCTTTTGTCCCGGGACCGCGAACCGAGAGAATTTTCCGGCTCTCGTTGTCATGCAAATTAATTACCCGAGGTCGCAGCTTCGACCTTTCGGTCTAAACTAGGTAACGGGGATATTTAGCGAAAAATTCGGAAGAAATTCCCGCGTCTCGAGCTTCTACCACGATGGTCACGGGAACCCATCCATCTCGATCGGATCTCTATATCCAGCGGCGAAATATCAATCTCACCCTCGCACAGGGCCATCGATTAATCTCGAAGGCACGATTCCAACCCCTCGGAATTCTGCGGCGTTGCTCGCGCTCCTTCCTTAACCCCCCTGTATCACCCTGTCGGGAATTCCTCGTCGTCTACGAAGAGCAACGAATCGCTACCCTTAATTACGCTATCCGATTGCGCGATGTCGCGCGGTCAAATTTCCGTACACGAGACACGTTCGACGAAGCGTGATGTCAGCGTGATGTACGCGAGGGTGTCGCGCGATTGGGATTCAACCCGTGGCCGCCTATAATCGAGTACACGTTGAGAGCAAGGAATCCAAGCTGACAGCGAAGGAGGAATATTCCAGTCGATACTCGCGTTCAGGGCCTGTAGCGACCATCATTCTCATCCTCACCGTTAGGTGGATATTCCGACTTTCTCGCAAGACCTCGGAAAACTTTTAATTCTTATATATATAACTTCCCGACCTTCGAGTACTATCCCAGTGTCTAAGGCAGGGTCTGTTAGGGTAGCCTTACTGATAAGTCCGCTAACAGGCCCGAGACGAAACGCATCCCTTCCTTTTCCTACCATCCCTTCTAGCTACCCGCCACGAGGGATACCTGCGACCAGCTGACTTCAAAATGATGGTGTGGGAGAACCCCCACAGGCCCAAGCCTCGTTTCCCTGCGCCAGGTGTCCTTTAATTCGAACCTCTGTCGAAATTCTTGGGTACAACCGGACGATTAGGGTGGTTCCACGGACTTGTCCTCGGTTATAATTGCCGTGTACCCGCCATTGCTACGTGACGCCTGTTAGGGTGAGAAAGAGGAGGGTGCTTTGACGGGAAGCAGCACAGTACGACTGACAGGATCTCTATTCTCGCGGAGAGTCCCGTAAATGGGGTTGCAAAAGGGTCATGTCATCATTCTGGAATACGAAATGTGAGTTTTAACGCGAGGACGTGTCTTGGGAATCCCGAGACTTCGAAAAGGTGCTATTTGAACCTCTGTGACCCAAATTTTGCTTGGTTCCAGGGATGAATCTGTTGAGACTGGTTATAGATTGTCTGTCGTAATTTGAGGTTCAAAAATTTGTTATGCAGTTGGAAATTAATTGGTTACTGTTAGAATCGTGGCAGAACAAGAAGGTACGAAAGGGAAGAAGAAGGGTGAGAAGAAAATGGAATTATAGGGCGAGTCTTCTGACACAGTTTCAAACCAAAGTTGAATTACACCTAATATTAGGGTTATCTTCAATTTTTTAAATGTTTAATATGTTTAATATTTTTTCTCAAATTGGGATAAATCGTCATATTTTATTCCTTAGACGCCATGCATCTTTTGTTTGAAACACTTTTTCGTACAATGAATAGCGTACGAGTTATTTCAAGTCGCGTTAGGAGACTCACTCTGCATATAATGACGTTATACACCATTAACGCGTTGATTGGCAAACTGAAATGCGAGAAAAACCCCAAGAGACCGTCCTTAGTTTGAATTTCAATATTACAGTCGAGTTGTGATAATTGCGGTTCCGCGTTCTCGTTCTGGACTGTTCAAAATCGGAAAATCCAAGGCTATTTTGTGTCAAACTTACTCAACCTGCACTGAACAGCCTCAATTATGTATACTTCGTTTCCAAATTTCGCAGACAATTACAAAATTGCATTTCAAACGTAAAGTGTTCACCTCCCATCGAACACCTCGATAGGAAAATCGAAAAAATTCAAGAACTGGTGTTAAACCTGTGTTTAACCTGTCAACCACACGTTTGCTGGAAACTTCAGATGCATTGAAGGTGCAGGTGAATTCGCTCGACGTAGCAATCACCGTGTTAATAATGAAAGCGTGGAATAAAACAGCAATAACCATGTGCGACGAAGTAACTCTCTGCTTTTCGTTCTGCTAAAGGGGTTATAACGCAAAGGAATAGTAGTCAGTGGAAAACTGTGCAAAAACTGGATAAATCTTTATTAAACGGGCGAACGGTTAGAACTGGCCTGTGTGACCATGCAGGTCACAAGTCGTTTTCAGAAGACTGGAGACAAAAGACAAAACGCAGGGGAAGGGATTGCCCCCACATCGCTAAGATGCAGAATTTACTTTACTATTTAACCCATTTGAATCCGAGCGCGGAATATTCCGCGAGCTACGTTTGTCATCTATCACCGAGCGCGGAATATTCCGCGAGCTACGACTGCCGTCTATCACCGAGCGCGGAATAATCCGCGATCTGACTTTTTCCATTACCAGTTGCTAAATATTCTTTATATGCTACAGATCACGTTTGATCCCTTTTGTGAGTATCTCATCTACATCGGTTCATTATATTCTTAACAAGTTTTACTTTTGTTGTGAAAATCCTTTTAACTGCCATTATGAGTAGGTGCTGATACGCACGCGGTGATACGGGCTAGTCGTCAGTTGAACGTCGCTGATGCCTAAACACGGCACCTTAAGTAGAGTTATGATGCAAATGGGTTAACCGTTTGAGTCCCAGAGGGTTTTGATAAAACCCTGTCGAGGTATCCCAAGCAGCGCGACCGCGCTGCCTCTAAGTGGGTACGGCATAAACCTAAGCAGCGCTATGGCGCTTCTTCTATTTTATGTCTAGTTATCCCAAGCGGTGCGATAGCGCTTCGACTTCGACAGTCGGTGACGCACCATCAGCTGTTGAGAACGCTCGAAATGTGCTGGGTTTTCTCGACACGAGTTCTGAACAGCGCGATCGCGCTGCTTGGGACACACACGGTTAAAGAAGAAACAAAATTTTTGAAATTATTAACCTAGGTTCTCTCAAATGGTGCCTTCATATTAGGTCTTATAGACCCCTAATTGACTAGTATCGAAATTTACAACAGTGTCTTCTCGATTAGGTGACTTCTTGATTAGGTATGAGTGTGTTAATGTACACAGGAACACGCGTTATCGTCTGTTCCGTTTGATATTTGCGAAGAAATACGTACCCATAGAATTTTCTTCGCCACCTGCAGGCCTCTAGCGAGCGTTGTAGACTCCAGATTACATAGCTGGAGCTGGCTCCACACCGCGACTTTTCTAGCTTCGAGTACCCGTGCTGTCTCCCGAAACGGGAAATTTATTCTTATTTAAAATGGAAAAGTTTCCGCAGATGTCGGCGGTCGACGTACCGGGGAGGGCGTAATTTAGTTCCGCGGGTCCACGGGGATGGCAGCGGGTCAGGGGGTTGAGCTGGTAGGCCGGAAATACGGGAGGGCGGTGGTTGTACGTTGAAACAGCGTCGGGAAGCGTGTGTTCCGAAATTGTCACGGGTTCGAAGTGTCCTCGATGAAGGGTGGCAGTCGAGGCAGCGTGGAAAGACGCTCGAAGGGGTGACTTTCGAGGCCGCTGTTCCCTCCTTGGCTCTAAATAGAGGCCGTTGCGCCCTCGCAGCTTCAACCGGCCTTTTTACACGGCCGCTTTGTGCCGTATATCGCCGCGCAGCCAGAGTACGTGTACTTTTGTCCCGGATTTCATCCAGCGGCAACTACGAAAACTGAATGAGTCGGTTTTTGTGCGACGCCGGGGCGTCGCTGCTCCTCCACGCCGAGAAGAAACTATGCCCGCTGTGTCTCTCCATGTTCCGGCCGGGATAAATAAAATATATGAGCCGCGGAATATACGAGGTCGTCTGAAAGATCCTCCACTTCTTTTTTCTTCTCTTTTCCTGTTTTTGGGGAAAGGGGTCTGCCGCGAGATATCTGAGGACGAAATTGGTCGAGAGTTAACCTCGTCGTCTGAATGTCCCGGTTATGACGCCATTAACCTTTTTGCCGAGAGAGTCGAGACGTTATATTCGTGATATTCTTGTCGTGGTAGTGGTTGTATCTTTGAATCGTGCTATTCTTTCGGGGATAATAATCGATTCGAGTGTCACTCGAAAATGTTGCTTAAGTGCTCTTCGTTATTCTCGTATATTAACCCTGTTGTATTCCGGTTCGATTTTAAGTTCGAAATAGTATCGGTGTTTCTCGATGCCTCTCTTTCTGTTAGGTAATGGCGAGGTCGAGACTGTGCGTGTGTGTCATGTACGTGTCACTTTAAAGGTAATTAGAAGGAAAACTTAATCGAAGCTGTTATTTATTATTATAGATCGAATGAGACGAATATTGTAGTAAAAAGTAATTTTATTAATTTCTTTGCTGTTTATGTCTCATTGCTTCAAGAATGTCTCGTAGCTTACTATGTATGATACATATTTCCTGCAATTTTATCTCTCGATTTGCAAGTGAGGAAGTTTTACAATAGATTGGAATACCCGAAACTCGCACGCGCCATCTACGTCTATTTCCAAGCATGTTTCTCCTCGTTTGACGATCGTGATTGGAATTGAAGGGCCCAAAGTTTGCCAAGTCTTCCTGACGAATATCAGTCGTATTTAGGTCTCTTTGTTTCAAGAGTATCTCACAGTTTACTATATATATATTTCTCTCTCTAACAAACTGATGTATTTTTATTTTTTGTTTATATACTAATGTGTTCTGCTACCCGTAAATTATTATTAAATAAATAAATAAATATTTCGTGCAATTTCATTTCCCGATTTGTAACCGAGGAAGTTTTACAAAGGATTGGAATACTCGTAACTCGCATGCGCCATCTACGTCTATCCTCAAGCGTGCTTCCTTTCATTTGAGGATCGTCATTGAAATTACAGGGCCCAATGTCTGCCAAGTCTTCTTGACGTACATCAGGCGCATTTAGGTCTCTTTGCTTCAAGCATATTTCATAGCTTACTACGTATGATATATATTCCTTGCAATTTTATCTCCCGATTTGCAACCGAGGAAGTTTTACAAAGGATTGGAATACTCGTAACTCACGTACGCCATCTACGTCTATTCCCAAGCAAGTTTCTTCTCGTTCGAGGATCCTCGTTGAAATTACAGGGCCCAGTGTCTGCCAAGTCTTCCTGACGAACATCAGTCACATTTAGGTCTCTTTACTTCGAGAATATCTCATGACTTACTATGTATAATACATATTCCGTGCAATTTTATCTCCCGATTTGCAACCGAGAAAGTTTTACAAAGGATTGGAATACTCGTAACTCACGTACGCCATCTACGTCTATTCCCAAGCAAGTTTCTTCTCGTTCGAGGATCCTCGTTGAAATTACAGGGCCCAGTGTCTGCCAAGTCTTCCTGACGAACATCAGTCGCATCGACTACCAGATTCGCGCGGATGTACGTCCTCGGCAGACAACCTCTTCATGCCTCGCCCTCGTTCTCGCCCTTTTTCTCGCGGAGATCCCTTGGTTGGGCAGGTTGTCGCGAGGTAAGAGCGAAGTTAGCTACTCGTCGCGATGGCTTAACGTGTTTCGCGGTGATGAAGTGTTTCTTTGCAGTTTTAGCCGGCTAAACTGCGAAACTCGTGTGCCGCGCGTCGTCCTCCGTGGCTTTCCGCGAGTTTCGGTTTCGCGGAATTACTCTGGTCTCGTCTTGCCGGCTTCCACGACGAAACTTTCCCGGCCACGGCTTTTCACCACTCGTTTGAATCTTTTCAACGCTTAATTGGGTTAGCCGCGCGAAACGAATAGGTCGAATCGAGCTTTTCCCCCCGCATTATTCTCCGATCCCCGTTTCACGCCGAAGGTTGCCCGGAATTATCCTCGGTGAACGCTGATAGCTGTTCCACCGTGAGATATTTTCGTTGCCGTGCCGTTAGCATATTGCCGCGAAGCATATTGACCTATCCATAAACGGAACGCGATATTCTCTTTCGCGGCGGATAATGTTGCTCGTAAAGCGGACATATTTTCACCGCGGCAGCCTTGAAAACGCGCGCTATATCGAGCAAAGGTGTTTTTACGTTCGAGAAACAGAGCGGATATCTCGAGTAATAAAGTTGCGCGGGATACCTGGCGTTTCGTGGATCTTAAACTATATGGAAATCCTAGGCGTAATGGCGTTTCGCTGTAAGGGAAAAAATAGAGGGCAGAGAGGAAGGACCTCGTCCTGACGAGCATTCTCCGTCATTTTTCACCCGCGTCTCGCCGCGAGGCGAATTTCCCGACGCACGGAGAAAACACGGAGAAAAAGCCGCCGGGTGAACTTCCATGCGCCTTCATCCGCGGAGAGTTCTTCGGCCAGTCGAAACTCGGTGACTCCCGAGCACTTTGGCTTCTCTGTCCTAGCTTCCACTCGAAACTTCTTCCTTTTTTTCCAACCCTTTTCTTTTTTCCCTCCCTTTTTCTATTCCTTTTCCGCCTCGTACGTACGTCAGCCCTGGCCTGTCGTTTTTTCGCCGGCCGCCGGCAAAAGAAAGAAATTTAGCGAACTAACGGCACTCGAGAGTATTGCGAGACCTGGTCGCTGTTGCGTCACGATTGATCGTGCCTGAAAAAACAATGAAAAAGGAAAAGGTGGAAAAAATAAGAAAGAAAAGGAAGCTTGGCCAATCCGTGACCGAGTCTTTGCCGGTTCATGGTCTCGTAGTTTTCGCCGGGAAAATGGCGGAGGGGATTGAAAAGCGTCCAAAAAGGTCGATCGAACCAGCCGCCTGTTCTTTCCACGCCAATAATGCCCGTGTCGCCCTTGTTCCTGTATAGATTTATCATCCGACTCGATGGCTGGCTCAACGGCAACTAGGAAACGAACGTTCCCCCATTTTCTTCTCTGGATGGTCGTTTCGGTTCCTCTCGGGCTCCCAGGCTGAACTCCTCGCCGAGCTATGTCAGATCAAATGTTTGCGGAGGCAGGATTCGAGCACGGTTTTAAATGTAGATTTAGGAGTAGTCAAACAATCGTGGAATTCAGAGGTTAGCGCCATGTTAACGTCTGCAATCTCATTTCGTTAGGTCGTCGTCTCTCCTTTCCCTGGGCTAACGCGGAGCGTAGTAGCGCGGCTGATCTAAAGCCGAGGAAACGGGAAGGTAGCAATTTAATTCGCGCCTATCAAAGAGTCACGGACTCCTATGCTTGCGCGAAATTTTGAAAATGAGCCAAAGTCTAAGTGTCGCGACGCGTCGTCTACTTCAAAGCACGCCTGCGACGGGGATCACGCGAGGATTTCGCGTTAGGAAAATGGAGGAAGGATGAACCGAGAAGCATCGCTGGGTCCTTACCTCTTCTAAATTTTTCCGGAGACCAATAGTGCTGTCAAAATTTAATTCGCGTTTATCAAAGAGTCACGGACTTACTTTGCGCTTGCGCAAAATTTCGCAACTCAGTTGAAGTTTAAATGTCGCGACGCGTCGTCCATTTCAGAAGACGCCTGCGACGAGGAGGATTTCGCGTTAGGAAAATGTAGAAAGGATGAACCGAGAAGCATCGCTGGGTCCTAACCGCTTTTAAATTTTTGCGGAGACCAATACCGCTGTCAAAATTTAATTCGAGCGTAGCAAAGAGTCACGGATTCCGTTTATGCTTGCGCGAAATTTTGCAAACGAACGGAAGTCTAAATGTCACGACGCGGGTGCCTGCGATGAAGAGGATTTCGTCTTGCGAGAACAGAGAACCCTTGGAGGACTTGGAGAGGGACACTTGGACCATGGAGGACACTTGGTCCTCCTTGGTCCTTACCTCTTTTCAATTTTTTCGTAGACCAATACCGCTGTCAAAATTTAATTCCCCTGTGTCAAAGAGTCACGGACTTAGTTTATGTTTGCGCGAAATTTCGCAAACCAGCTGAAATCTAAACGTTGCAACGCGTTGTCCATTTCAGAGGGCGCCTGTGATGAAGAGGATTTCGCGTTGCGAGAATAGGGAAGCCTTGGAGGACTTGGAGGAGGTCACTTGGTCTTCCTTGGTCTTTCTTGGTCCTTGTTTCTCCTAAATTTTTACAAAGACCAATAGCTCGATTAAAATCCCATTTAAGACTCTGTTTACCCTCTCACTAAATCCCGGAAACTAGCGACAGGTTAGATCTGCGTGACGAAAGAAGATGTCGCGCCGTGTCCAGGTGTCTTTTTGGTCTGTCCTCGGC
>NW_016908282.1:316283-331925 GCF_001483705.2 Eufriesea mexicana | reverse complement strand
AGAGCGGTCACGTACTCGAGATGGTGTCTCGCGTCCCTGGGATCAGAATCATCGCCAACTTCTTGACCGAAGGAGGCAGAGGAGTTTTTCGCGTTCTCCGACAGTCACGTCTCTCCCTGGACGGTCACTTGGTCTGACAGGCTCGCACCGCCGGGTTATATTCGCTCACCATTAATCCTGCGATGACTTGCGAACAGCTCGGAAGCTAGTACCGGAATGTCATCGAGCTTCTTCGAACTTGGCCCCATCGACGTATCGATTCGATGAACGTTCTTTAATAGATCTCTCCTTGCCTGGTCATTAGCGTGGAATCTGAATTTCTGCTTTGGAGTCGTGCCAGCACGTCCACGGGATTCTTCGAACTTCGTCCTATCTGAGTATCGATTCCTCGGGACGATATTTTAATCGTCGTTTAATAGATCCCTCTTTTCTTCGCAGGAGTGAGATTTATACCTGGCTCCTGTACGGGGCTGCATTTTTCTTTAATTTATGTCCTTAGAATGGGCGAATTTTTCTTGTATTCTCGTATGAATTACCGAGTTTACTTCCAATTATCGGAACGCATTCTTAAAAGCTCCAAAGCAATTTACAAAAGATTTGTCAAAAGAATCGTAATAAAATTAACCATAAGTGGAAGGATGCTAGATTCTCACTAGGTTGGAGCTGGTTTCGGTAAATATGCGAAAGATCTTCGTCTTGTCATCTCTCATGTGACGTACGATTGCAGTGACAAAGTACTATTGTCGCGTGAGAGGTGACTTACGACCGATAAGGGTTAATCGATGTAGGAATACTGGGGTTTGAGAGTGAATGCAAAGGACACTTGGGTCTACCTAGCTGATGATGAGCAATAAACAGCAGTCTAGGGTACAGGCTGAATGTTTAGAGTGACGTCTAGAGTGCGAGGATTGGAGGAACGGAATATTTATGACTATATGGAATGCAAGTGGAGAGCAAAAGGTGTCTGAGTATTTAGGATACCCACGGAGTGCAAGGTTATGAAAAATGCGTGATTGAGAAAGGGAGCACGAGTATGAAAGAAGACAGAGTATGAGTCCCTGGGGATTGACAGTAGAGTTTTCCTTTGGACAGTGTACATTCTAGGGACTGACAGCGAACTTTTCGTTTGCTCGACATGAATGTCTAAGATCAGCATTGTCAAGGGTTAAATTATTAATGACAATTAATATATTGTAAAAACTAAATTCCCTCTACTCGTGTAAATCCTTGCACTTTCCTGGCTTTTTCTGACCGATCGTCTCTTGGTGATTGCCTTTTTGCCGTTCTGGCATTTCTCACCCCATTATCTTCTTATATGCTTATAATTTGTATATTTGTGCATTGGCTGCACCATTCTCACAGTCCAAACGACAAAGTGAAACAAAGTAATCTTCTGTTCATATTCTTCGGCATACTTGAGCGCTCGGCATCTAGTGCTCACTTGTAAGTATAGCAAAGTATAGCAAAGTCGTCGCCGCACCCAGGATGCAAGGGCTGTCCTAGGATAGTCCTTTACGGAGTTTGGAGAAGAGTCGATGTGAGAGTTGCGCGATTATAGTTCAGTTATTAGTCTAGTCTTTTAGTTTGTACTTCACTCTGTAGGAGACACGAGGTGGAGGATAAAAGAATAATGGATTGCTTCCTTGGCAAAAGTCTTTATTCAACTGACCGATGGACTTCTTACATATTGCCTTCACACTCTGATTGGCACCCTTATTTTAACCATTCATTCTGTCTTCTTTTCTCACTCAGGCTTTCCTTCCCAATCGTGTCTCTTTCCCCGCACCCTCGGTGGACCAGGTACTTCAACCCCTCTGAACGCATCCCTAAACTTTCACTCGATTCCACCATAAATATTTGCAGTCAATCCTCTTACACACGGTCACTTTCGTTTTAAGCCCAAACACTCTTGACATTCTTTCAGGGCCGTACTCATTTCGACCCTACATACATATTTAGAAACTGGGATTGGTGGTGGTAAATAGAATTATTTATTAATTATTAATAACGAATTAACGATATGCGAGTGACGATTAAAGACACGGATCTGTCTCAAATATACACCGTACTCGTAAATTAACTTCCATTCGTCTATCGCACTCGGCTCTGTCATACACATCCATTCCATCTTCTTGCGCGTGGTTACCTTTGTTCTAAGTTCATCTCTTTCAAGGTCCTACTCATTGCAATCCTACAACTCCTAAGTCTCTTTTAAAATAAACCAACATCTCTTATGTGGTAGTGATCGGATTTATAGAGATTGAACTTTAAACTTCGATTATATTTTATTCTCTTGCGGTACAAATGCGCGGAGGCTTGAGTCTTGTGGGATGCGTGATGCAGACGGTGGGTTGTCGAAAGAGTCTCGTCAAACCCTGCAGCCAGGGTTTTATAGGCCTTATTAAGACCCATTGCGTCACTCGGTCCTGCTTCGAAAACTGATAGGCTCGATGGTTCCTCGAAGCAGCATAGATCCCTATGCAGAGTGGTGTCATCCAAATAAAGACTCCTCTCACACTTATTCCCTATATTCGTCAATCAAAAGTATCCCTACATAAGGCCCAAATAAATTCCCTTTCTATCGTGTCATTCTATTCTACTCGACGCGAGGAGAAATTTCGGCTCAACTTTCTTATCAAATTTTCGTTGCATCGGATAATCCGATTCTTCCAGATTCTCTGACAACCGTCCCTCCAAAGCAACCTCTCCGATTGTTCGAACCAAATAAGCAAGTGGTTGGTTAGCCACCGGTAAGAATGATCGAATAGTCACTCAAACGTTGCCTGGTTTCGAGCCCGTAAAGAGACTCGGTTTCGCTATCCAGCAGTGCTTTCTAAACCGTATCCTTCTTCTCCGACCACTTCCTCTTTGTTTATCCGGCTGGTTTTCCGCCCGAAGCGCGTCTGGTCAGTTCCCTTTGAGCAGTTCGGCCCTCGCCGTGGACTCGACGATCGAACGTGATCCAGGTGGACGTTTAGGATACACGCTGCCTTTTCCGGGGTTCGAAGTTTCGCCTGGGAGGCTTCCCGTTTGTTACAAAAGCCGGGGAATATCGGTCGCAGGGTCATTAAGACGACCACGTCATTACCGGAAACGCCTGCGAGGATGACCGGCGCTCAAGGGCTCGCTATTCGAACCGATCGATGGATAAATCGGGCTGCTCCGGTGAAAGCCGGATGATTTATTTGCCTGGACGAGCTCTAATCTCGAATGGCATTGAGAGCATCCCATGTGCAAACGCGACTCTTCGTTTCCGACTCACCCGATTTTTCCCCCCTTTTCGGCTAATTATCGCTATGAATGAGCCTTATTCCGCCGGAGACTAAACGCGTAGGTCCGATTTCGCGTTCAGAATGATACCTCGAATAGCCCGGCCTCCATTTTCAAACCCACTTGCGGCTTTTAGAGGTATTTTAATGAAATTTTCCCTTTTTGTCAGAATTATCGTCATTTTGCATACATTATCGCGGCCGTGCGGGTTTAATAACCAGAGCAAATGGTTTTATTATACGCGCGGATAAAAATTGTTACGAGAGGCGTCGAGTAAAGATATAATAATTAAAATTAAAATTGATAATTCCTTGTTTCGTTCCGCTGAAAATCCAGCCGATTATTCCAACCCTTAAAACGCGTTGCCCCGAGCTATAACGATAGATATTCATCTCATAATTGGGTATTATAATTTCTTACTTAATAATATTTGACGCGAGGATAATTTTGTAGATTTATGCAGCGTTCGAAATTGATATACACGAATCTGTTTCGTTTTAACTGCCGTGGCTCGAGTTTAAGGGAAAAACTATAATCGAGTCGCATAATTTTTGAGTAATGGAGTACATGCGTGGATGCAAGTCGACTTTGGTCCGCAAAGGAAGCCAGACATCGAGTCAACGCGTTTTATTTGTGAAAATTTGCCAGCCTCGACCGACTCATTAACGAAACGACTCATCAACAGCCTCTTCCCGTCCCATCTAGACCCTTTTCAGACAGAACATCGTCTCGTGAACCAGCGATTTTGTTTAAACAGCCACCCCCGACGCGTCGCCGTTTATAAATGTTGAACAGGCGAACGGCGCATAAATTGGCAAATTTGTAACCGTATCGAGGCGTAGAGCGTGCCATAAATCCCGGGATCTTTCCACCCGTCCCGTGCAGGCGTCCTTCGTTTTATTGTCGCCGATTCGGCCCGGGTAATCAGTTTCCGTTAAAGCGAGCAACGGAACCCGGAGAACGCGCGTCCCAATAGTCCAGATCCCCGGTGTAGGAGCGCAGGATGCGAGACGAGGCGGACAGCGGAGAATTTCCAACTCGGTGCCGTGAGCAAGTTAAAGCCATTAGCGTGTGTTTCGTTGAAACGAAAATACCGTGTGTCAGCGTCTCGGCCGCGTCGCGACGCGCTATTGCGCGATATCGACCCAGCGACCTAAGGGATCTCGCAAGTTCCGCGACGCGCCATTATAGAATACTGATCGAGGGACCTGAGGGATCCCGCAGGTTTCGACTCGCTATTATAGAATACCGATCGAGGGACCTAAGGGATCCCACAGGTTTCGAGACTTGCCATTATAGAATACTCATCGAGCGATCGAAGGGATCTCCCAAGTTTTGCGACGCGTCATTATAGAATACCAAATGAGCAATCGAAGAGATAATACAAATTTCGCGACTCGCCATTATACAATAACGATCGAGGGATCGAAGATATCCCGAAAATTTCGCGGCGCGACATTATAGAATATCGATCGAGCGATCGAAGGGATCCCGGAAGATTCGTGACTCGCCATTATAGAATAACGATCGAGGGATCCAAGGGATCCCCCAAGTTTTGCGACGCGTCATTATAGGATACCAAATTAGCAATCGAAGGGATAATACAAATTTCGTGACTCGGCATTATACAATAACGATCGAGGGATCGAAGATATCCCGAAAATTTCGCGGCGTGACATTATAGAATATCGATCGAGCGATCGAAGGGATTTCGCAAATTTCGCGACTCGCCATTATACAATAACGATCGAGCGATCGAAGATATCCCGAAAATTTCGCGGCGTGACATTATAGAATATCGATCGTGCGATCGAAGGGATCTCGGAAGATTCGTGACTTGCCATTATAAAATACCGATCGAGGGATCCAAGGGATCCCCCAAGTTTTGCGACGCGTCATTATAGAATATCAAATGAGCAATCGAAGAGATAATACAAATTTCGCGACTCGCCATTATACAATAACGATCGAGCGATCGAAGATACCCCGAAATTTTCGCGACTCGCCATTATAGAATACCGATCGAGCGATCGAAGGGATTTCCCAAATTTCGCGACTCGCCATTATACAATAACGATCGAGCGATCGAAGATACCCCGAAATTTTCGCGACTCGCCATTATAGAATACCGATCGAGCGATCGAAGGGATTTCCCAAATTTCGCGACTCGCCATTATACAATAACGATCGAGCGATCGAAGATATCCCGAAAATTTCGCGGCGCGACATTATAGAATACTGATCGAGGGACCTGAGGGATCCCGCAGGTTTCGACTCGCCATTATAGAATACCGTTCGAGCGATCGAAGGAATTTCGCAAATTTCGCGACTCGCCATTATACAATAACGATCGAGCGATCGAAGATATCCCGAAAATTTCGCGGCGCGACATTATAGAATATCGATCGAGCGATCGAAGGGATCCCGGAAGATTCGTGACTCGTCATTATAGAATATCGATCGAGCGATCCAAGGGATCCCCCAAGTTTTGCGACGCGTCATTATAGAATACCGATCGAGCGATCGAAGGGATTTCTCAAATTTCGCGACTTGGCGTAATAGAATATCGATCAAAGGACCTAAGGGATCTCGGAAATTTCGTGACTTGCTATTATAGAATACCGATCGGTAAATTCCAGGTTTCCAAACATTACAGGTTACGTACATGAAAAGTTAACAACGCCCTGGGTTTTCCGCTGGGCGACGTCGACGTATCGGCGTTGTTCAGCGTGGAAATTGACCGGACGCTATGGAATACGAACTATTGCATAGGTTATCAAACCACAGTGATATGCTCGCGCAAACCGCGCCACTCTGTTACTTTAAAATGCGTGGAAAGTGGCTGGACCGTGATGGCGGATGGCCTCGGAGCCCCGCTGCTTCTTGGTGAACGCGATGGCCGACCACGGCCGACCGGAAATGAATTAGGGAATAAATGGCACGGACCATGGGCTCGCGTTTTGTCCCGATCCCTGTATCGTGGTTTTTCGTCGGCCTTGCTGCTCGACTCTAATATTTTGCGGTTCGAAGGAGCCTCCATTTCGAATTCGGACGATCGTATCGCTCCGCGTTCGAAACGCTTTCAGCGTTTTGCAGATATTTTTTAAACGTCCTTTAAGCATCGATTCGTATTTTTCTCATCTCTTCCGGTGTGTTTTGAGCAATTTATATCGCCTAACTTCGCCGAACGAAAAATAGAAGTTCCTGTATCTACGGGATACCTCGTCGGAGTTTAGAGTACATTTGCGCTTCGAGAATTTTTTAATTTTATCCGGCAAGGAGCCCGATACGTTTACATATCTGGATACTTTTCACGAGCAAATGTTTTCTTACCGCGCTGCTTCGTAGATTATCGTCTGGAAAATTTTAATTTCAAAAGTTGGATACCTGTCGAATGATCTGACGTTTCGTGGATTAAAGGGAAAAAATATGAAAATGCAAGGAACGTAGGAGTTAATTGCTTTGCACTGCGAGTGCCTCGTGCATCGATCAGTCGACATAATGTTTCGACTGCTCGGAATTTCCAGGTTTTTCATGCCCATGGGATAAACACGATCAAGTGTACATCCGACAGCGTCTAAACATTTGTATTCACGGAAATTAATTTCGCGGATGTTTGGATAATACTGTACAGATAATAACAGGATCGGTAATGTACATCGGGCTTGATTATAACGTCAGCAATGTTAATTTGTCGGAACCCTTCATTCGCCATCCCTTTTCGTTCCAGAACCATACGAGCAAAATCAACTTTGCCTTGCAATCTCGTTCCAGGCGTCCGCCATTGTTACGATCCTCTGTAACTCGGGGAGAAAAAATCGTGCATCAACTTTTAGGGGGTCCTCGCGATGGAGAGGGTTCCCTCTTCGATTCCATCGCGAAACGGAACTCGAGAAAAATTTATTACGTTCCACAGAGTTGGTCGAAGTTGGAGAATTTTCGGCGAAGTAGAGTACCTTTCTTGTTCTACAATCGAGTGATACAAAATCGTCTTTTGAAAAGTTGAATTTAGGGTCGAGAAAGTGGAGGTTTCGAACTTTAAAATAAGCGTAGGTTCGTCTTTATACGATTTTCTTTAGCGAAGTTATGGCAGTGAAAGTATTAACAATTTTTCGGTTTATATATAAAATTTATGAACCTCAATTTTGAGGATTAGGATTTATAATAGAATGTATTAGTATGATACGAGACATAGTTAGGAGTTGTAAGGTCTTTAAGTACTAAAGAAACGCAATTTTTAATTTTCAATAAACAGGTTTCGAAACAAAATCCAAAAAATTTTACGGTATATACAATTATCGACAAAGATTAAAAAACAAAGCAACGATTTGCAAATTTTTGTGAGATAGTCCTCGAGAGATCATATTGCAGTTAGAAGCGAATTTATTTTACGAGATTTAGCTATAATTTATGTTGTGCTGTTATTGTGTTCAATAAATATTCTTATTAGTTTATTCATTTACTCACAATTTTTGTACATTCTTTATCTTCTGAAAGTCCATTTTGGGGTATTCCTAAAAGTAGAACCTTAACCCTTTCATGAATAAGCGTTTTAAAACAGCCTGAAGACGATATTCCATTTAACTCACTAGCGCCACCGCGGTCCATATCTCCAATAAGTATAATGTAACTAGCGTACGTATCTCTGAATTTTTTCTCAATTTTACTGACATAATCTTAAAATTTTTTTTTTACTTGTATTGTGTTGCCTTCACGACATTATTCGCTAAAATATTTCGCACTCGTGAAAGGGCCAAGGGTTATTTTTCCGTTATTCGCGATGAAGACTACTCCCGACTAATTGCCCGCCTCTGTTAATTTCCATGCTCCGGTTTCAGCGAAATTTATTTCACGTTATCATGGCGGACGTACCTGTATCCAGTTACTTTCCAATCGAACAACCAAATTCTCTGCGAAGGTTTCGTTCAGTCCCGCAATCGCTAGAAATATCTACACGCTTATACAAATTTCCAGCCGAGAGTTATATTCTGGCTGAAATAAATCTATCGAGAAATCTTGGTTAAATCGTCGTCAGGCCAGGGCCGGGGCGAATAAAAGGCGCGGAAGATCCCTATTGAATTATTCGTATATTCAGCTGGAATCGTCGATAACAGGTCGGTCGATATAGATGCACGTGAATCAAGACGCGAGCGCTCTTGCAAATCAGCGCTGCGACCTGTTCCTTCGCGGAATCTCGTTTCGCGAATCCTATAAATTGCACGGGATATCAACGCCACCCCCTTGGATTATTGGATCTTATTACCAGTCGCTACAAAAATTCCCCGGTAATACCTTGTTCTTCGGCGAACGTTCGTATGGCTGACGCGACTCGCAGCGACGATCCCTGATCGAATTATCGGAATTCCGTTAGGCGATTAACGACGCTGAAACCTATGTCGCGGTCCGATTTACACCGATCGCCGTGATTGACGATTTCTTTATTCCATTATTCCGTCTATCGATTATCGGAACGTCTATCCGTCATCCTGGCCGACTTCGGGAACTCGAATTTCAGACAGGAGCCGAGTCTCGTGAGATCTAGCTGAACGATGTTTGGGTTAGGTATGACGATGTCAAACCCGCGACAATTTCTTTATTCCATTATTCGAAGTGTCGGTTGTCTTGCAAATTATTCGAGACATCTGTACTTAAATCGTGAGTGATTTCATTTAATTGGTTCACGGAGGATCGGAATCTGAGCTAATAGAATTTCGTGTCTTCTATTCTAATAGGTCGAGCTGAGTCTACGAGAGAACTCTATGAGAGATGGGTTGCATCTAGAGGCAGCAAAGATTCGCGTTTCTAGAAATTATCGGAATCGAGTATATATCATTCGTAACACAGGGTCAGAGGATGATTGGTCAGGTATATTGGCAGAGATAGGCAAGAAAATGGAGAGTTCTTTCATGTTCTAATGTCTTAACGAATTTAAATATTTTGGAATGAGAATTGTGACAATCATCGTTCTCACTCTCGCCAATAAATGGCTTCCCACTATGTCAACCTTGTGAGGGAGGACCCCACAAAATTATAACATTCGAGTATCGTATACCGTTTGTGAGGGAAGGAAAAGAGAGAGCTTGGTTGAAATGAGTCTAACACTCGGTGATACCTAACACTCGATTTGACTTTATTCTTCTGGATACGATATACACACGCTGTTCTAGTCTCTCGTGTAAAACTTCCGGGTCCACTCCTCCAAGCTACCCTTTTAAGAATTCTTATTTTTAGAATTTGTTGTAAATTAGCTACGCCTATGCAACGATGGTGACAGGCCTGTTAGAGGTTGCAGGCCAATACCGACCTCTGGACCTCAAGATACTATGCAGGCATCAAGGGGTCGGTTTTTGGGATTTAAAAGAACCTGCTGTTTATGGCTGCTCTCACTCTCAAACCCGGAACAGTGCAGATCGCTTACGTATTGTGACTCACAGTGGTGTGATAAAGACTCTCGTTTTTCTTTATATATTCGCATAAAGTGTCTACATTTCGCTTACATTAAACTTTATACATCCAATTGCTGTACAACTGAATACGCTTACTTCCCTGTACGCTGATCGTTTCCATTTCCTTCTCGAAATTCCCAACAGAATTATTTTAATTCGTTAGTCTTCGCTTCCCACTCGCTCGCTACTATAATGGTAGTCCAAGGAACAGGATTCGGAATCGATAATTATAGGGGAAAATTATTATTATTATTATTATTATTATTATTCGATTTATCGATCATTCAGAGAACCATTGAACCGTCTGTCCGTCATCTGGAACGTCGCAGCAGCCTCGTCGCGCGCAGCGTCCGGGCTACAGGGTTCCGCACCCCCTGGAACGAGCTAACCGACAGCACTCGAGATCCGGATAGTTACGCGCGAAAACGTCAAACACGATTAGGTGTATCGGTCGTAAACACGAGCGGAGGAATTCCCTTGGGGCGGCAAATGACGCGGGAAACCCCAAAATCGACCGATTTCAGCTGGCTTCGCGCTAGCTCGACCAATTACTCAGCCGTTCCTCCTAACGATGCGGTTTTATTCGAATTCGCGTCGAAGTCTAGTAATTGTAAGACAAACAACCGTCCCGGAGACACCGTCTTCCCGGTTCCGGATTCCCTCGTCTTCGATACTCCGACCTATTTCCATCCCCAGTGCTGGGATCCCTTCGCTCGATGTCACACGCCATCCGCAACCAGTCCGGCTCCTCCTCGTTTCCGCTCGTCTCGTCCCGCGATATCGACTCGACCCGCTCGGATAATTCCCCCCAGAAGCAGAATATGATGCTAAAACTGAGGGAATTTCGCGAGGTAGCAGTTCACCGCGGTCACGTCTGTACTCGCGTGGCTGTGCCCACCGAGTGAATCAGTCGGTGGCGCACGTTGCGCAAACAGCCGTGGAATCGACAATAGGGCAGAGTGGATCAATCGTGGAGTAACTAGCTGCGAAGCGAACGAAACGGTAGCTATCGGGAGAGGAAGGGAGAAGGGAAGCACGGACTCGCAGAATTCGTAAACGAGCCTGTGGATATGGTGGATATCGATTGTCGGGAACACGACAATTAGCTGTGTGATCGACAACGAGCAGCCGAGCGGGAAGGCAGAAAGTTTCGAAGATAGCCGACGTTGTATACGCGCGTGTACACGCGTGTGCTGTCGTGTCGGGTTCATCAGCGTGATTGGTGTGCTTGGAAACGAGCGGGCCGCTCTTCGACCCCGACAGTGCACCGCGGAATTCGCAATGTCGATGCCCGCCATTCCCGTGTCGCGTGCAGGTACGCGCGGCCATCTTCGTGTAAACGAGGACGCACGCGTTTCCAGACTTGGTCGCGCGCGTATTCGCCAACCGCCGCATTTTCCTCGTGATCCGAGGCCAGCTGGCTCTGTCCTGGGATTATCAGCGATCCGCTCGCACCTGCGAATATCGATAACTTCCTCGTGGTCTGCTCCGTGACGTTGATTCGCGGTTACGTTGTCGGACGACGGACAGTGAGCTCTGTCAGATGTCTAGGCTTTGCCAATGTCCCGCTTCGGCTCGCAATCACGCGGTTCCGCTGCTCCGCGATAATGGCTCGTTGGACAAATGCTTTTGTCTGTTCGGATTGATCTACGATTTTCGTCCGGGGATTATCCTATTGTAGGAAGCTACATGCTAATAATAAATTCTGCATCCTAGCGATCTGGGAGCTTTTGTCACAGTGTCTTTGTCTCTTTGACTGTGACCTGCTCACAGGAATAGTTTCGTTCCGTCTTTGACATCGTAAATTAATATTCTTCTTCTGAAACATTCTTTTTCAATATAATCCCTCGATAATCCTGATAGTTTTCGTGCTATTGCTTTTCGTCATGGTCAAGCTATCTTGAAAAATTCTGGTGTATTTACGTTTGTAAATTATCGTGACGGAATTGATAGAAAATAGAATGCTTTGCGTGTGTGACGCGTGATCAGACCAAGAGCGGAACATCAAACCTGGGTCTGACTTGATCCAGGTGGAAAATTGAATATTTCGAGGAAAATTTTGGCTCGCCTTGTATGTAAACCCTATTCAGGACTTCTAAAAGCTGACTCTGAGCATAGACGTTCAGTAGCCATCTATCTGCAGCCGCAGCAGAGGCTTTAACCATTTTGTTTCTATCTCCTGCCAATTTTCGTTTAACGGAGTATAGTACTATCTCGAGCAACAATCCCGATAGTTTTGTTCTATTACTTTTCGTCATGGTCAAGCTATCTTGAAAAATTCTGGTGTATTTACGTTTGTAAATTATCGTGACGGAATTGATAGAAAATAGAATGCTTTGCGTGTGCGACGCGTGATCAGACCAAGAGCGGAACATCAGACCTGGGTCTGACTTGATCCAGGTGGGAAATCGAATATTTGGAGGAAAATTTTGGCTCGCCTTGTATGTAAACCCTATTCAGGACTTCTAAAAGCCGACTCTGAGCATAGACGTTCAGTAGCCATCTATCTGCAGCCGCAGCATCGATCCCTTGACCGTTTTATTTATATCTCCTGCCAATTTTCGTTGACTGGAAGATAGTACTATCTCGAGATACGTATCTAAAAGCGATCGCAATTAGTTAGGGTAATAGTTAGGGTAACTATATATTTAGAAACGTGATTATAGGATGTAGGATGCTGGGCTTTGTGAGTGAGTGCAAGGAGGACACTTGGGTCTACCTGGCTGATTATGGATAATAAACAGCAGTCTCGGGTTCAGATCGAATAATATCTGAAATGATTGTGGAAAGACAAGTGACCATGTGCAAGGATTGTATGGACAGTATGTTTATGAATGATAGAGAAAGAAAACCTGCGTGTCAAAGAAGAGAGACTGCTAGGTTTAAATAAGAGTACAAGTGCTGCCTCGAAATAGTCCTCTACGTAGTTTTTAGCAAGGGTTGACGTGAGAGTGTCAGTCAGTTACGTAATCATAGATCAGTTACCAGTCTAGCCCTCTAATTTATACTTTACTCCTTTTCTCATTTAGCTCGTAATAAATATATACTTTAGAACAAAATAACATCTCTTATTCTTCATATTTGCCAATCAAACAGCACCCCTGCATATATGCCTACGTATTTTCATTAGACCACTGTGATTATTATTGTCTATGACCTGTACTATACCTAGGTACACGTTATGGATCAGTATAGCGTGACAGGTTTACCGACGGATCAATCCTACGTAACCTGCTCACGACACTAGTATAGGTGTCCAGTCTTATCACGATCCATACTTAAATGAAGTACTCCGACTATCTCGACAGTAGATCAATCAAAATGATCAAAATGACTCGCTTCGTGGCTGAATTAATTAATACCAATCGCACGAGCTACATCTGGGTATGCATTACAGGTCGGTAGCTTCGATAATCACCGACAACTGTTCTAACACCAGTATTGAATCGAACACCTATCATCGTTCACTACGCGTTGACAATGAACGAAACGATACGATACGATACGGCACATCTTCAAACCTATATACCCTCGATAGACCCTCGATATAACCTCGTAACGGGACATTCGTGCTCGAATTCCAGCATTGTCGAGGATCAGGCAGCCAGGAAAAAAGGGGACGAAAGGCGAGCGTCGAAGGGCGCGACCATAACCGAGGATCGGGGCGTAGTTTGGATGGAAGCAAAGTAACTGTAATTTATAGTTGGGCGCGGGACAGCGCAGCTGAATCGCGGGTAATACTCGTGCCAGTCGACCGGTTTTCGAACTCTCCGTTTCCCGTGGTACGCCAGATCAAAGTTGGCTCTCAGGCTCGCTGGACCGCAAGGCGATAAAACGTACACGGTCGAAAATGGAGTGCCGGTATATCGGTGTGTTCCACGTGTTAAAACGCGCTTCCAGACGCGCGTTATACGTCGTTTGCCAGCATGGCAGCCGAGACGGCACGAGGGTAGGTCAGGATAGCTCGGACCGGGGATCTGGAATTTCACCGCGCCACAGGGATCATCATACTCGCGGATGGGAGGTGAGAGACAATTGCATGGCCTCCGTGACGCTATCGGTGTCCTGCTGGGTGTGGTTGTGGCCGTATAAGCCGATCAGAAATTGTAACCCGCCAAGTATCGCTGTATCAACGGCAGACGCCGTGTATATACGCGATATCTGACCAGAAATTCCGATACCGAAATCCGGCTATGGCTCCTCCGGTATGATCAAAGCCGGGCTACTTTGCTTTCTTCGCTATCCAATTTTGGGAACAGCCCTCTATCTTGCGTAATTGAGATCTGTCGAATGATTTAAGCGCCTTCTCAAAGGAAAATTGCTGCAAACTCGTTGATCCAAATTGGAAACGATTTTGGGAGATCTATAAGTCAAAATGATGAATTAGTTATTTGGAATTGCAGAAAATATTTTTGTACACCTGATTCATGAAGGGATCTATGAATCAATGGGTATTTATTATAATTACGAAAGTATAGTCTGTTAAGAATATACGTTTTCAATAATATTCGAAGGTGTACTACTCTATTTAAAGCTATACTACTTTATTTCTCGTTTTTGGAACACGAGGGATTAAGAAGCGCTTATTCGAGCACTTTCTCAAAGGGAAATTATTACTAATCTCGTGGATCCAAATTGGAAATGATTTTGGGAGATCTATAAGTCAAAATGGCGAATTGGGTATATAGGTTTGAAAGAAATTCCTGTTTATTTGGAATTGCAGGAAATATTTTTGTACACCTGACTCATAAAAGGATCCATGGATCAATGGGTATTTATTATAATTACGAAAGTATAGTTTGTTAAGAATATACGTTTTCAATAATATTCGAAGGTGTACTACTCTATTTAAAGCTATACTACTTTATTTCTCGTTTTTTAAATACAAAGGGTTAGGATACGCAGTTAGTATCCATTTGTGTTTTCCGGAGTGGGTGGCAAATTCAGGATTTAGTACCTTGAAAATATATTATTATTTCAGATTATACTAATAGGTCCATCGGAAAGACGGCGCTGAAGAGAGGAGTAGAGGTCAATAGAAACGGAAACACGTATGCACGAGTCCCGTGAGATTCGCCAGATGCGTTAAATGCATATATGTATTCAAGCGTGATGCAGCGAAGGGTGCATGCGTGTAAGGATAGGGATGGAGGAAGTCAATGTAACTCGCTTGCCCTCGGAAAACCTAGATTTATCGCGTTGTTGAAGCAATTTCTCGAATTATGACATTACGACCTCACCCCCGTTATGCCATTCCTCGCATTTGTTGCAAAAATACAATAAATAAACCCGGTTATTACGGAATCCATTAATCGATATTGGTAAATCTCTGCATTTATCTAAATGGCCTGGTCGAATGCCGGAATAGCCGCGTTTACAAGCTATTTTCTTCCACTCTATGATAAATCCCGACCTTCCACAATTTCCGGGCTTTTACGGTAACATATGTACACGCGTGTATAATTGTCGTTGTAAAATCAGTTTGTTGCAAAGCACATCAATGTACGACATATAGGGAACTCGAGTATATAGGTGTATAGTGAAAAATAGGAAGTCAGGAAAGAAAAAACCTAATGTTATAGACATGACGATGACGAGTATATCCTGAGATTCTCACGCTAGAACTGAAACTAAAAAGGCCCTATTTTCCACCATGGCACAGTGTAACAGGAGCCTACCAAAATTTTCCGAAAATCAAAAATTAAAAGATGCGGGGATTTTTATAAATTTGGCTATGTCCCGTTTTCAGGGTCCTCGCAATATGGCGGATTAAAATTCAAAATTAATTCAGGGAATGAAGGATTTTTATAAATTTTGCTCATGTCCCGTTTTCAGGGTCCCTAGAATATGGCGGATTAAAATTCAAAATTAATTCAGGGAATGAAGGATTTTTATAAATTTTGCTCATGTCCCGTTTTCAGGGTCC
>NW_016908282.1:312236-316267 GCF_001483705.2 Eufriesea mexicana | reverse complement strand
AGAGGGATTTTTATAAATTTTGTCTATGCCTCGTTTTCAGGGCCCTTACAATATGGTGAATTAAGATCCAAACTTAATTCAGGGAATGAGGGATTTTTATAAATTTTGGCTATGTCCTGTTTTCAGGGTCCACGCAATATGGCGGATTAAAATGCAAAATTAATTCAGGGAATAGGAAATTTATACAAACGATGGTTATATCCCATTTTTTGGATCGTTAATTCCAAATCTACTATAAAAATTCTTGAAAACTTAATAATGGATCCAATATAGCAGATTAAAATTTGAAACTTTTTCGGGTTTGCCTATGCATCACCCGTGAGCCATGCGCAAAATATCGGCCATCGTTGTTGCATTGCGCCAAATTGGCAACGATTGCCAAAGTATTTATCAACACCCCGTTGATCCACGTCCCTTTGGATTCTTCATTCGCTCGCATGACCGAAGGTCGCGGAAGTGACAGAAGAATCGAGGCGAGCGAAAGTTCCGGTTCTGAGAATTATTTTTCGACGTGCCAGGGCCGCGAGTCGGTTAGCATCGGAAAAGTTCGGGGGTCGTGATGTTTTCTCCTCGTGTTCTTCGGAATCGGGCGAACCCATCGGGTTTGCTGGAAACTTTTTGGCGCGATTCCACGGCTTGCTTCTTGTGTATACAGGCATGGCGGAGGGTGGCCGGAGCGCGGGGTATCGTTGCACGAAAGCTTGCAGTTCCGGTAGTGATCTTTCAGTAGCGTTAAATGACGGCAATTTGTCGTGGACGGTAACGAGCGCGGCCTATTTTCGCGTCGAACGATGCTGCACGAGGGCTCGATGGAGCAGCGTATCGCATCGTGGATGATTTCTCAGAGACGTACGGACCCCCTGGTACACGCGCGGCGTTTCCTCCGACTGTCTTCTGGCACAATGGACCGTGAAATTGTTGGCAGCGCTCTTAATAACTCGCGTTACGAAGCAACGCTGTGCGCGATATTTCACCCCTGTTGTACCGCGACGAGCCACCGCTACTTTATACCACCCTGCAGTTGAGGGAGGAGTGTGCAACGCGCCACGAGTGCGCTCTATTTCCGTGATTGATTTCGAAAACCCGCAGGCGCTTTCGCCAATTCTTTCACAATTAAACGTTTTCGTAGTAATTGAAGCTGTTGTACCTTTTTCCCTCTACCTGTTCGCGAGTCCTCCGCGTCGTCGATGCACTGGTACAGAAAGGCTGGATTACTTCCGGTACCCTGATCGATCGGTTCACTCACTGCCTTCATGCTCTGAGTCTTTAATCTTCGACCGATGACGCGACGCGATATTGTATCGAAAATTATTATTGCGTGTACCGATATCAAGAAGAATTAATTTTGCTTTAGTCGATAGTAGGAAATATATTTTCTAGAAGAAATATACTATTTCTATGCATTATTTTGTAGGAAGGCAGGTTATCGTAAGGTGGTACTTACAAACACGTTAGGTTAGCACCTTCTCTACTTTATCTTTTATTTGCACAGTACAAAATTGTTGTCGGAGAAGACCTTGACTAGTTGGCCATTCAGGAAAGATTCACTGAATCTTCCTCCGATTAGCCGAGCTCTCCCCAAAAACGCGGGAGACACCCTAATTGGTTAACCAATCAGGTATTTTTGGTGTAACTAATTGCGCCCCCTATTCCTCGTGCCCTTGGCGTGTTTTTGGGAAATTGCGGGAGCGGTTGTGGAAATTTTTGGTGACGTAGGGGGATTTCCTCATGGGCTAAGGTTGCCTGCGGTCCTTTGGTCCCTTTGGAGAACCCCCCGAGGCTTTATGGTACCCGTGTGGGCTGTTGAGGCCCTTGAGACTAAATCCAAGGATTAGCAACACGTGCCGTCATAAAACCTTTGAATTTAGGTTAAAATAAAAGACGGCTTTCTCAAAAACAGCTATGTAGCTACGCGTTCCATAAAACCTCTCGGCCCCTTTCTTTCGCGCGCCGAATGTTTCTTTGTATGTGCGTGCCGAGGGCCGCTATAATATATAAAATTATTAATATCATAGAATGAAATATTTATAGATTAAATTCAATAAAATTTAATTTTATAATTTATTTAGTTTCAAAAAGTATAATATTTTTATTTTTAGTTTAGCAATTTATTGTACCGTGATTTAATTTGAATTTTTAATCGATCATTGATCAGTGTCTTACCTATCTCGTAATATTTTACCTTCATTTGATTTCATTTTTGTAATCTGAAATTGTAACGAAGCTTCTGCAATTTTATTACAGAGAAATAGGTATGTAGAAAGCAATTAATATGAAATATTCCTTTAATCCGGAATGTTCATAATTAAATCCTAATGCAAGGAATTGTATCGCCATTAGTAATAACGGGAATGTATATCATCAGATGAATGCAAATTTTTCGGTATTTAAATTTCCCGTATTCGGTGTGCATTTTCCATATCTGGCTTCGAATCTTTCGTTCGTTTACCGCGCAATTTCCAAGTACGAAAATTAAATGAACGTTCGCGGGTGATAGACGAGTCGGTGGCTAATTTGTACGCGGGATTGTGGATCATCGATCCAGGATCCAGCTGTATTATCGCGAGAGGCTGTGGCGCGATCGCGATCTTCCGTTTGTCGATTCGGTTTATTCGGATCGCGATACGAGCTCTCGAACGCGGATGATAAAATTCATATATCCGTATTTCACGGACACACCGACACCGATACGCGTGTTTTTGTCGATCTCACGCCGTGTGTCATGTAACGTCAATTATATTATCTGGCAATTTCATTGATTACACGTATACATTTCCCCTAATTATGCACTTTGCCCGACGGCGGGGAAACCGCATTGCAGTTCCGCGTTGCGAAACGAATCGTTCATAACGCGCGTATGCCAGAATCGTTAACTTATTCCACTTACAATTTATTCGTGTACACGCACATAATGCATTTACATTATTTCCGGCAAATATAGAAGCGTAATTGCGATAGAAGATTACGATAACAACGCAAGCGTTCCCGGGCGTTACCTGCTCCGGGAAGCGTTCGAATTTATGACAATGCTGGTTGTTTATTACACGCGGAGTGTTTAGCATGGGCAAACCAGCCGATCGTTTATTAGCCGGTGTAATTTATTTCGCGTTCGTCGCGTTGTTCGTTCTCTTGTTTAGCCGAGCTTTCGAATAGTCCAAGTTTGAACAGCGCGAAGAGTAACTCGTAATTTCTTATTTATCAGAGCGAAAGTCGGACAAACGGTACCAAATTGACAGCTCGAACCCTCATTCCTGGGCAGTGAAACCGAAACCACGAGAGAAATTTAATCTCTCGTTCAATCGTTAATGGATGGTCAATTTTTGGAATTTGTAGGTAACCGCAAGATTCGGAGAAATCGTTTTCCATATGTTGACGATTTTTCGCTTTTTCGAATTTAAAAATATTTCCCCAAAATTTAACTCCTCGTTGGAGTTTCGTTCGTTGGAGCCATTGACGATGCATATTATCGACTGTTTAGTTTCATTTTCGTCCACCAAGAAGACAAACAGAAGGAGCTGTGGGGGTTCTTCCCCTCGGTCGTAGGGATGTTGGGCTGGTCGCGGTTATCCTCAGTGGTGGTAGTGTCGAAAGGAGCGGTAGGAAAAGGAAGGGATGCGTTTCGTCCCTGCTAGTGGACTCATCAGTACAGCTTTCTTCTACTTAGCAGGCCATGCCTTAGACTGGGGTACTAGGTTTTCCGAGGACTTGCGAGAAAGTCCTCGAAGTCGGAATCCATCTAGTGGCGAAGGTGTGAACGTTTCGTTCGAATCTTCTTGTCGACCGTATGAAGAATTCAGGCGAAGGTTTACGTCGTCCTAAGAACGTAAACTATTTTTGAAGGTTTAAATATAATTTAATTACAATATATCTACAGCAATTTACAATATGTCTTAGCGATATGCGTTCTACCGTGGTGTCGTTTGTGTTGTTTCGATGTTTGTACTCTCTGTCGTCTTGGTGTCGTGTATTTTTATATGTTCGTCTGTTGCTGTCATTGGCTGTCGAGATGTCTAAGTGGTGGGTGTGTTTTT
>NW_016908282.1:234657-312073 GCF_001483705.2 Eufriesea mexicana | reverse complement strand
TAGGGAATGAACAGTGAATGATGGTCGCTACAGAGCAAATGGCAGAAATAAATTTACAAATATTCTTCACGCCTTTTCTTCCAAAACTAGATCACGAATTTCCAAAATTTTCTCAGTAGAAAATCGTATCAGATACCTCCTTGTTATACGTACATAACCTCCATTAAAATCAAAGCTCCCTTTACCGATCCTTTATATTGGTCCAAAGCTGCCCCCCAAAACTGTCACTCGCTTCGCCATCTTACCACATGGGTCCGTCTTCTAAAAACCATCTTGCAAAGTTCGCCGGAAAATTTTAATTTCGATCCGCAGGATTTCCACGGGTGGGTTGATTAACGACGCGCCCAAGTTCGCGCAGGGATGCGATCCCGACGGGCTTGGCTTCACGCCGGAGAGGAAATATGACTGCGGCCCGGAGAACTTACGAGGGCATTATCAAGGCTAACCAAGATCAAACACCGACGCACGGCGATCACGAACGTTAGGACGAGTACGTATTGCTAGGCGCTTCGCCGCCGGCGTCGCTCCAGAGGCCGCATAATTTTCCATCCGCGTAGCTCGATCCCCGTATCATCGACAATGCCTCGATCCGCACCGGAAACCAGCCTCGGACACGAAATCAATTCTTGCGCGCCGAGTCATCGCGTGGATAACGATAACGCACCGGAACGGAACAGTTCACCGGGGGTTGACGAGGGTGCAAAACGTCCTCAGACAATGCGTGCAACGCTCCCTCGAAACAATAGGAAAATCCACGCTTTTCCGCGGATCCTTGCAATAAGATATTCGATTCGTAAAAAGTTCCTCTAACAATTGCAAATAGATCAAAAACCCGGACCACACCCAACCCCGTTTGCAACCCAGCATCCACGCCCAGTTTCACCCCCCGTGGTCGACTCTATACGCGATTTCAAGCAGAACCGTGTCAAAATCTCGGGCAATTGTCTTTCTATCTGGGTCGCGAAACGTTATAAATTTAATAATATTAATGGAAAGAGTCTGCACTTTGTCTTTCGTTGCACTTTGTTTAACCTCCACTCAGCGGTGGTAACAATTTCGGACGGGACGAGGTCTTTGAAAATTCGTTGCCAACGTATCAAACAACAGGCACGTACCTGCCCTGTAGGCATAGCTGCAAAGGTGCTTTTTCCAAACGGTGCATTCGAGTGAAATGCATTTGATCATCGAGTCTCGCGATTTATGCGCGACTCGTCGACATTACAAATGGCTTTTATACAGCAATAGCTCGAAGTGAAGACACATATGCGACATCCGTCGTTTCTCCTTGCCACTACAGATATGTTCGTTTATGTATTCGTCTCGCGTGTTTCCACTTTCGAGATGGTACCGTTTGAAATTCCCAGCGTTCGTTCAAATTGCGTAATTTTCTTCTTCGTGTTTCCCGATAAATTTGTAAATCATCTGTTTTGAGGGCGTGCGAGAGGATCGACAGAGGAGGAAGAATTTTCGATGTCGCGACTCGCGATGATGTTTCTTCGCGATCGTGACGTAGATATTCGCGAAGCTTTCCGGAAGTCTCGCGTTATTCAACGATAGTCTCGCGTTGGGATTTCGGGGAGTAAATGAAAGCGTTTAGCGTGCAGGGAAATAACCGTGTTCAGTAGTACAGCAATAGGTATATGACGGCTAAGATTCCACTACGCCTTTGCAGGTAAATTAAGGCCGAGTGTGCACCGGGTTTCCCTCCATAAAGTACCAGCAGTCACTGCAGGCTAACAGGCATTGTTCTCAGGATGGTATTGGCTGTCGTCAATGTCATGCCGGGGATTAGTCGGGGACCAGGCACTGATGTTGCAAGCCAGCATTTTCACTTAATTTACGACCTCCCTTTAGTCATCGCGACTTTCCCTCGCAAATGCATTCCCACGGAAACATAGTTTCTCTTGCGCGCGGTTTGGCGAGCTTTTTTCTACCCTTCCCGTGCATACGGGATGACCCAAGCAGCGCGATAGCGCTTCTTCTATTTTATGTGGCGAAATCCCAAGCGGCGCGATAGCGCTTCGTTTATTTTATGTCGATGAATGCCAAGTGAAAGACTTTGACAGTCGGTGACGCACCGTCACTTGTCGAGAACGCTCGAAATCTGCTGGGTTTTCTCGACATGCAATCTGAACAGCGCGATCGCGCTACTTGGGACTCATACGGTTAAAAAGCTCCGAAGAGGACCGGGGATCAATTGGAGTCCGATCTTTTACGCCGTGATTGCCGTCCCGGCTGCCTCGATGAACATACGTAATCATCTCGCCATTAACCCTTTTCACTCCGAATTATTTTTCAATTTGGTTACCAATAGCTCCCTACTATTTTAAGTATTTTGTTCGCAATTTACTTCACAGGACAGTTTCTCGATTGCTACTTATTTGAACAAATTTTGTTTACTCGTTATATTAAATATAGCTCTCAAACATTGTTGTAATTGAAATAGTTACCAATTTTCTGTTCTCTTGGTCAGTAAATAAAGAGTCGAAAAATGTCGAGTGCAACTCGACATACGAGTTCCTGTGATAGAAACTAACGTCGAGTTATACTCGACAAAGGAGTGCAAGGGGTTAACCCTTAGAGCGCTATGGACGCATATATGCGTCTGACGAATGTCACCAGCAGGGACGGTGGACGTATATATGCGTTGTTCTATTGTTTCGGTCTTCCTTGTAATAGTATTACATGTAACTCTATGTGAGACAAATATATGTGTGTTTCTTAGCAACGGCAGTAAAAAGAGACAAATGATGGAAGGGTTTATTCTTTTGTATATCTGTTCCAAGCATCATTCGTAACGTAATAACAATATAGTATACGTACAATATTAACAATATAAAAGAATTTATCATACACAAATAAACTATTAATCTTTGTTCCATTTTTGTTCCTTATTTTTGTGTTAAGTTATATCGTAAATTTTATTGATTTTAATAGATAATTGATGCTTGAAAATAACGTTCTTATATTATTTAACCTGCTGCAAAAGAATTACAATAATAGCTTGTTAGTTGCGCCTTGAACAGTTAATCAACAGGGCTCGCACTAGCGAAAAGTATTCCGTCCACAGCGATCGTAAGCGTTAAGCACGCACAGTTCCTCTGAAGCGCTTCAGCAGAAAGTAGTCCACACTCTGAGGGTTAAAGAAGCGTATCGCATCTGAGCGAGTTTACCTTTTACAACCCCTGCGGGCCTAAAATTTTCGTCACGAGTCAGACTCGTAAAAATGGTGCCAGGGGTTAAACCAGAAACCGATCCCTTGATATCTGTATAGTATAGAAGATCCTTAAAGTCCAAAGATCGGTATTGGCACGCTACCTCTAACAGGTCCGTCAACATCGTTGCATGATCGTAGATAATTTCCAACATCTTGCACAAATGGCGCGGGATCGATGAGAGGCTATGGAGAATCCGCGAGCACTTTAATCCACGTCAGGTTATTGTCCCAGCAGCGTCGGGGGTGGGATCGCGACAGGGTTTCCACGTGGTAACAGTCGGCCGATCGTTGCTCCCGCAGAGCTTTAAAATCCGATTGGATTTATAACGGGGCACGAGTTAGGCTCGCGATAACCCGGCCACACTGGATGGATGCTGCACACGCGTGAACGTGAACGCGAATGCGAATGCGGCTCTATAGCCGGGTATAGTTTACTTGGAAAGCACGCAGCTGTTTGACGTGGCTGGATTAACAGGATGCTGGATACACGCGTTCCAGTTTCCGCTGGAAGGGCCAGTCCGGGTGTGTGCAAACGCCAGGGAACCGGAGAGACGCCGCCTTCCACGCATTTTCAATCTGCCAGTTAATTTGACAGTTACCGCTGCAATATTTACTATCGCTGCCGGAAGTAGCGCGTGTTGATCGTCCGTTGTTGATAATCCGCTCGAATCACCGATTGCTGCCCGTTGTCGGTAGCTCGTGTTAGAAGTGACCCGTCGATTAGCGATCGCGATCGTCCATGTCTGTCCTAGCTGCCCATCGATCGCTCCCGATTATCCGCGACGTTGACAGAGTGGCGTAATTTCTGTCCGAATTTCTGTCTGATCAAGGTGCAACCGATCTTCGTTCGTGTCGTCTTTGATATTGCTTGAAATCTGCGTTTACGAGTCAGAGGAGTTGTTCCCGATTGGTGGATATACTCGAGGATAGCGAGATCAGGATTTTTGGGGAGTCGATGGGGGGTTGCTTCAAATCTGCGTTGACGAGTCAGAGGAATTCCCAATTGGTGAATATACTCATGGTACTTGAGGATAGCGAGATCAGGATTTTTGGGGAGTCGATGGGGGGTTGCTTGAAATCTGCCTCGACGAGTCAGAGGAGTTCCCAACTGTTGGATATAATCGAGGATAGTGAGATCAGGATTTTTAGGGAGTCGATGGGGGGTTGCTTGAAATCTGCGTCGACGAGTCAGAGGAGTTCCCAATTGGTGGATATACTCGAGGTACTTGAGGACAGCGAGATCAGGATTTTTGGGGAGTCGATGGGGGGTTGCTTCAAATCTGCGTTGACGAGTCAGAGGAGTTCCCAATTGTTGGATATAATCGAGGAGTAGCAAGATCAGGATTTTTGGGGAGTCGATGGGGGGTTGCTTCAAATCTGCGTTGACGAGTCAGAGGAGTTCCCAATTGGTGAATATATTCGTGGTACTTGAGGATAGCGAGATCAGGATTTTTGGGGAGTCGATGGGGGGTTGCTTCAAATCTGCGTTGACGAGTCAGAGGAATTCCCAATTGGTGAATATATTCATGGTACTTGAGGATAGCGAGATCAGGATTTTTGGGGAGTCGATGGGGGGTTGCTTGAAATCTGCCTCGACGAGTCAGAGGAGTTCCCAACTGTTGGATATAATCGAGGATAGTGAGATCAGGATTTTTAGGGAGTCGATGGGGGGTTGCTTGAAATCTGCGTCGACGAGTCAGAGGAGTTCCCAATTGGTGGATATACTCGAGGTACTTGAGGACAGCGAGATCAGGATTTTTGGGGAGTCGATGGGGGGTTGCTTCAAATCTGCGTTGACGAGTCAGAGGAGTTCCCAATTGTTGGATATAATCGAGGAGTAGCAAGATCAGGATTTTTGGGGAGTCGATGGGGGGTTGCTTCAAATCTGCGTTGCCGAGTCAGAGGAGTTCCCAATTGGTGAATATATTCGTGGTACTTGAGGATAGCGAGATCAGGATTTTTGGGGAGTCGATGAGGAGTTGCGTCGGAGTTGGGTTTCAAGGGATGAAGCAACAGAGCGATCGTGGTTTCTCCGATGAAAGAAAAGCGTTGTTATGTTATGAGTTGTTGCACGACACGGTTGTTAATGGTATCCGATACCAGGATCGATTCGCCGATCGCCAACCGATCATCCCCCAATAGCGTTTAATTAATTTAGCTCCGGGCAGCTGATCGGCAAGGATAGTCGCGTGTTCGATAAGACATTAGAGGGGACCGTGGGTATAATTGCGTGGTTGATCGGCTGGATCGATGCGCGATTATATCCGTCTTGATCCGCCCAATGACTTCGAAACAGTGGGCTTACGCGTCGGTTGTTGCTTCCGATCGAACGCGTTTGTTACCTGAGATACCGATCTATAGCGATCGTCGCGTGCTCTGCTCATCTATGTTCTCGCTATTCCCCAAATTTTTCCACCCCTCGATGAATACTCTGAGAGTTAGGACGGGGTAGAACGTCCTACCCTTAATTAAAGATCCATAATTCGGAGAGCCGACCTTACTCTTTCTCCACCCTCCGGGAACGATAAGAGATATCCTAATGCCCGTGTAATTGGATTTCCGGTTGATGCATCGTCCACGACTGCGAAATTTATATTTCCTCTGCTTTAATTTTATCCCGTCATAAATAGAGTAAACGTCCAGTTCGCGAACCGACGAGCCCGAGAAAATAGAGGACATCTCTTTTTGACTACGTTTGATATCCGCTTAAGAGACGTTTTAATCGACTTTCGAGCTAATTGAAACGCAGTCGCCGAAAAAACTCGTCCGTCCGGTATCCGCTGCGTTTAATGTAAAATAACGATCGCGCATCAAGCATGGTCCGCGTAATCTCCGAGTAATCTGTTCGTGTCCGAGCTTAATACGCTTACGGGTTAATTTTTTGTCGCTTTGCCCGCCGGTTTTAAGCCGTTTGACAGCCTCGTGTAACCGTACGTCCCGCGCGATAACGCATCGATTACGAAAGGAAAACCTGCGCCGATAATCAGCCGGGTTCCTCTCGCGCGTCTTTGCCACGATAAAGCTCGTCCTCGTCTTTGGGGGATTTAACGAGATGTCGGATTCGCCATAAACGAACACGTTTTCGTCACAGACAGGCATAAATAGGTACCCTGTGATATCCTTCCTCGTTTCATCTCTGCTACCGGTACCATTTCTGGTTTGGCAATACTCGAGGTCTCTAAGAGCCGCCATTTTGATCCCGTGGCGACGTCGAAAAATGGAGAGCGTTCGATGGCCAGTCGCAAATCGTGCAGGGGTACGTGTCATGGTACGTGATTACGATTCTAGGAGGATCAGAACTATCGAGAGCGTATCGTGACGCGTGCCCCCCTACGAAGACGAAAGGCGATTGGGCCCATACATGACAAGTCAAGGCACAGGTGCCACGTGTCGCGAATCGGGATTCTGGAAAGTTCAGAACCATCGAAAGCGTATTGTGACGCCTGTCCCTTTAGAAAGAAGAAAGACGACTGGGCCTACACATGCCAAAGCTAGGGGGAAGTGGATCGCGAATCACGGCGCAAGAAAGATCAGAACCATCGAGAGCGTATCGTGACGCGTGCCCCTGCGAAGACGAAAGGCGATTGGGCCCATACGTGTCAAGGCGCGGGTTGGATCGCGAATCACGGCGCAAGAAAGATCAGAACCATCGAGAGCGTATCGTGACGCGTGCCCCCTGCGAAGACGAAAGGCGATTGGGCCCATACGTGTCAAGGCACGGATGCCACTTGTCACGGATCGGGGTTCCGGAAAGATGAGTAGCATCGAGAGCGTATTGTGACGCCTGTCCCTTTAGAAAGAAGAAAGACGACTAGGCCCACACATGTCAAAGCTAAGGGGAAAGTGGGACGCGGATCACGGTTCTAGGAAGATCAGAACTATCGACATCGTATTCTGACGCGTGCCCCCTTCGAAGACGAAAGGCGATTGTTGGGCCCATACGTGTCAAGGCACGGATGCCACGTGTCGCGAATCGGGGTTCTGGAAAGATCGGTACCATCGAGAGCATATTATGACGCATGTCGCCAGCAAAGAAAGAAAACGGCTGGGCCCACACATGTCAAGGCTAGGGGGGAAGTGGATCGCGAATCACGGTGCAAGAAAGATCAGAACCATCGTGAGCGTATCGCGACGCGTGCCCCCCGCGAAGACAAAAGACGATCGAGTGTTCAGATATAAAAATGTGAGCTCTTGATCGCCGGGGAAGTCAATTCTCCTAAACTCCTTTCCCTCCTATGGGTGACTATAATCACCGATCACAAAAATTGAGTAAAAGGTTAAAACAAGTGCTGTCGTTCCTCTCAGCTCCCTTCGCAAAGAATTACAAGCTCTACTGCGATGGTCAATTTTTCCTTTCCTTTTATCTTCGAAAAATTTGCGTCAAAACACCAAATGCTAAAGATTGCACTAATAAAGTAATGTTACCATCTTTGACACGTGGCTTCGCGGCAACGCCTGCCATAGTGAAAAGGTTAATATATCTCGATTACAGTTTTTCTCGTGATGTACACCTGCGTAAGTGGGAAAAGTGGACGGGATGGATCCTTCCTTTAACGTTGGCTGGGAAATTTTTATTCGTTAACGATCGATCAACGAGCCTTCGTTTAATCCTTCAATCCTCTCGAACGCGTCCGCTCGCGACACTTTTAGAGGGTTACATGAACCAGCAAACCAATTTTCGCGTAACTTCAGCTGCACCCTGTCGATCCCTGATCCCTCGAGCGCGTGTCTGGCAGCGTTCCTTTCCCAGTCGCGTTAATCATGGACGCTTGTTCGCCGTTTAATCGGCCGAAGACTATGCAACACGCAGAGGAAGCCGAAGGCGCCTAACAGGGTGGCACGGAGCCGGTTTCGCGGCGCTGACGTGCAACAGGGAGCAGCCGCGTAACAAGTATTGTTCGTTCGTTGAGGGAACAATGGGCTCGGTACTTCATTCATCCGCTTACAATTACACGAAATTAATGGAAACGAAAATCGGGATCTGGCACACGCAGCCGAGAAGGTGTTCGGTGAATGGAACGTCGTTGTTTCATTGTTCGAAACGCGCGGGACCCGCGTGATCTTGATTAATCGAAACGGCTCGACTCGGCTCGGCTCGGCGCCGCGCGGCGCGCACCGGGGCCTGTGCATTATTCGATCGGGGCGCAGCGGCTGGGCAGATTCGTCGAATATTCGCAGGGAATATTCTATTAACGTCGGCGAATGGAAAAACAACGAGATCGGCGCGCTCCGCTTCCCTTTGTGCCCGCATTTCTCGCGAGCTTTTCCTTTTTTCATCGCGCGCCTGTTACCCCCTCCGCGTCATCGCGTAATCGATCGCGAAATTTCTCGACGCTTCTTCCACCCCGTGACCGACGATCGCTCGATACAGCACTGCGCAGCGGCGGTTTTTCGTAAACGGTTTGATGTAGGTTCCGAAGCTTTTTGTAGCATAATTTTAGGGTAAGTGGCGTGGGATTCATCGCGGTTCCCTTACCTAGGGTGATTTTGACGAGATTTCTTTATGATGAAAATATATTTGCAAATTAAATTTGCGGAGGTGCGGAATAAATGGCTAGTGCCTCTGCTACGAGGTGCAAATGAGTAATGACATAATAGGATCAGTGCAGCGGGTTTTCTTGTGTATATAGTACGGACGAGTGTTATCGATGCTCGTCTTTTGGCAGAACATAGCTTCCTCGTCCGATTTCTTGAAACAGATCACCAAGGTTTAAGACCATAATGGTTGCAGATGTTTAGATGTCAGGCTGGGGTACCAGGATAAGAGTTAGACCGAGGAGGCTACCCATACTTGAGGACGAAGCTACGAAGATGGGTCATTGTCTTATAAAATCCCGAAGGAGACCCTAGTCGTCATGCTTTCATTAGTCTAGAGCCAAATATGACACTTCTTCTCCTACGAAAACAACTAAGATGAATCGTTTAGACGTGATAC
This sequence comes from Eufriesea mexicana, assembly GCF_001483705.2. Taxonomy (NCBI): domain Eukaryota; kingdom Metazoa; phylum Arthropoda; class Insecta; order Hymenoptera; family Apidae; genus Eufriesea; species Eufriesea mexicana. The sequence continues at coordinate 302,921 of NW_016908282.1, read as the reverse complement.
GTGCTATCTGTTCGTAATCGGCTCGATGTAGGTTTCGAAGCTTTGTGTAGGATAATTTTAGGGTAAGTCACTTAGGATTCGTTATGGTTCCCTTACCAGGGGTTGATTTTGTCGAGATTTCTTTATAACGAAAATATATTTACAAATTAAATTTGCGGAGTTGCAGAATAAATAGCTGGTGCCTTTGCAACGAGGTGCAAATGAGTAATGATATAATAGTATTAGTGCAGCGGGTTTACTCGTGTATACAGTACGAACGAGTGCTATCGAAGCTCGTCTTTTGACAGAAGACAGCATCCTCGTCTGATTTCTTGAAACAGATCATCAAGATTTAAGACCACAATGGCTGCGGATGTTTAGATGTCAGGCTGGGGTACCAGGGTAAGAGTTAGACCGAGGAGGCTACCCCTATTCGAAGACGCTACTGAAGCTTTCTTATAAAACCCTGATGGAGACCCCCGTTGTCATTCGTTCATTAGCCTAAAGCCAAATATGACACTTCCCCAACAAAAACAGCTAAAATGCGATGCGCCCTATCTGCTCTATCCCCTGAATGAAATTAACCCTTATCAGCCGTAAGTGATCTCTCACGTGACAATAATACTTTGTCGTTATGGTTATACCTCACGTGGGAGGTAACAAGACGAAAATTTTTCGCATATTTACCAAAACTATCTACAACCTAGCGAGAATCACGTATGAAAAGGGTTAAAACTTGAATGAAAAATCCGAATCAATATAGAATTGCCATAAAAGATTGCACGGTATCACGATATATAATAGATGAGTTTAGATATAACGTTGACACACGCGATACAATTTTCAAATTAAACAGTTGGATTGTACGCTCTCGATTGCACGGTATTCGAAAAGGGGGATGCTATTGGCATATTTTAATCCCGGAGAACTATTGCCAGGATTTATTCGTCGATCAATAATTTGCACGTTTCGAGGAGATATTTCGAGGACGGATATCCCCTTAATTAACCCCGGAGTCCCGAAGTTGGCGCGCGTTTCATTTCAGTTGGGGTATTGGAGGACGATCCTGTCGTTGCATCGAGAGTAATACGACATGGACGTTATCGGGCGTCGTAACTCGGTTGTATACATCGATACACGCTCGCCTACGGGATTGGATAGCGGCAATCCTGAATTGGTCGTGGTACTGGGACAGCGGTTTGGTCATCTCCAGATTTGATCCCCGGTGTCCGGTGTCCCTACGGGTACACGTCAAAGCTGTCGAACATAGGTCGACAAACACGTGGATTCGCCCGTTAACGCATTGTGGTGACGTTAGAACGGATCAGACCCGACGCCGCGTCGACCTCCTGACATCCTTGTCCTCGACGTGTTATCCTTTCCAATGTCCTCGCATGCGCCATTCCAAAAAGTTTATCGCGAGTACTGCGTACTATTGCGAGCAGATGCTGACGAATTCCACGGTGTATTTTATTTTTCTAAGAATATTTACGTTCGTTTGAGATTATCGTGCAATAGCTTTGATTTAGATTCGTTTAGCTTCGAATTATCGAATTTTTGATGATGAAACGACGTATAAATATAATATAAAAATGTTAGGACGAGGACCTAGGGTACGAGGACGAGGTCAAGCCAATAGCAGAGGGTTTTACATTAACCCTTTGCAGACGGAGTGGTCTTGGAGCCGAGCCTCTGCCACGGTAGTTATTCAAAACTACCAGCGTTCATTTCTGCTTAACCCTTTCGTTACTACAAGTGACTATAGTCACCGATCACGAGATGACATGACGGGTGACTATAGCCAACACTGGCCACAAATTTGAGTAAAAATTAAGACAAGTGCTACCTTTCCTCTTCGCTGAAAATTGCAAGTACTCTGGCGTTGGTCAATCTTTCCTCTTTTTCTCTTTTTCTCATTTAAAAGGCTTGGCCTCGAATGCTAAAGACTTCACGATCGGAATGCTTCCATCATTGGCACGATGCTTCGTTCCACGGAAGAGACTTCGCGGCGATGTCTGCTGTAGCGAAAGGGTTAACCCTTTCGGTCCTACCGTCGCCTATTGGCGTCATCCGCGAAACGTCACCGATGACTGTCGCGATCCGAATGAAAAGTTTAGTGTCAATCACGCTCGAAATTTCTATGAATACCGCAAAACACGATTTCGCGGCTTCCAGTGCAACCATTCTTGTGGAGAACTTCCTCGTATCACGAATGCATAACCGCGGCCAGCTCCTCCGTACCGAAAGGGTTAAAACAAGTGCTACCGTTCCTCTTCGCTAAAAATTGCAAGTACTGTGGCGATGGTCAGTCTTTCCTCTTTTTTCTTTTTTTCCTTTAAAAGTCTTGGCCTCCAATGCTAAAGACTTCACGATCGGAATGTTTCCATCATTGACACGTTGCTTCGTTCCACGGTAGAGACTTCGCGGCAATACCCGTCGTAGCGAAAGGGTTAAACGCGATTTTCGTTCATAGCTACGCTGACAATAAGGATATAAAACAGTCCACCACTTAACTTGGATCGTGAGGGTCCTAGGGCCGCAACAGTGGGCACATATTTGTATTTTTCGGCCATAGTAATGCGTTTACTTGGGATACATTTGTGCCTATGATTATGAAAGTGGTCTAAGTCATAGATTTAAGAGGAACGATTTTATTATTCATTTCGTGCATTCGTTTATAATACGATAAATTATATTTATTTTCTACAAAACAGTGAAGGATTGAATCGTTAGATTGAGTTTGAAGCGTTATCGCAATTAATTTTATAATTTATGACGTATTTAATGGCCGAAGCTTTTAACACTAGATTTACGGAACCCGTCAATTTGACGGATGAGTTGTTCCAATTATACTATGGTAACAGATTTAGTTAACTTATATTAAGACTGTTAATGTTGTAATTGTTTTTAAATTAAACTAATCGTTAAAGAAATGACACGTGGTTTCCTTTACCTATTAATTTGACAGGTGTCAAATATGTAGAAATAGGTATACAGATAGCGTGCGTAAACCTAGTGTTAAGATTTCAGAGGCAAATGTAAGTGATTTAGACCACTTTCATAATCATAGGCACATTTATGCGTCTCTCGGCCAAATTGATGGCTTCCACAAAACGCATATATTATATGTGGCGCTCATCCGCAAAGGGTTAGAGGTCTTTAAAATCGCGATACCAAACAGGGAATGATAAAACGCGTTTGAGGTTTGTATTAGAGCAGTGACGCAACCATTTGTTTTAATACTTTGAAGCTCGAGTAACGAATGGGGAGTAATAACTGGATGAAAAGCAACATTTTATGTAATTCTTGTGTAATTTTTAATTTATTTCGACAACCCCGAGGCTATTTAATCGTTTGCAGTCGAGCGGTAACTCTTGGTTACCGTTTATTTTAATATAAAATACATAAAGCTTGAGTCAAAAATACGAGGCAATAACTAATTTTGAAATTATACGTGAAATATCGAAATGAAATACACGTGATTTTGTTTGTTCGTTGATTCGCGATTTCTTTCCGAAATGGTATCCTACGATAATATATTCGTCGACTTTATAGCAGGAAAGCTTCGAGTTCTTGCTTACCCACAGCATTTCGAAAGTATTTTACGTGTTAATAATTTGACGTAAAAATTTTCGTAGCCGTACACGGGAATTTGAAATTCAGGTAAAAGAGGTGAACGACCTTTCTCTTAAAAAGGGCTTATGACAAAGGGCAGCTTGTCGTACCTTAATTTTGCCGGAGGTGATGTTGCAAGCTTAAAGTATATTAAATGCTCGACACAGAGACGGGCACTTAAAAAATGCTTCGCGATCATCCACGTACTCTTCATTTCCTTCTACCATTTTACGTATCCAACCAACCCCTGTTTTAAATACAATATTGTAGAGACGATATTTATTTATTTAATAATAAATTAACAGTGATAGAGTATGCGAGTAAGGATAAAGATACGAATTATTATAACTTATCACAACCTATCACAACGCTCAACTCTCCTACTCCTTCTGCAGTAACTCTCCTATTAGAACTCACAATTGTTAGCAACTCACAATTATTAGCAACAACAACAACTCTGGCAACTAACTCTGATAACTCTTAACTCGAGAACTCACCATTGAGTTAGCAACTCTCTAATCGACAATTTTCAACTCGACAACTACGTTATTGACAGCTCTGGTTGACAACTCACATCTGACTTAGCAACTCTCTAGTCAACAATTTTCAACTCGACAACAACACTATTGACAATTCTCAACTCGACAACAACGCTATTGACAATTTGCAATTCGACAACAACGCTATTGACAACTCTTCTCGATCACTACGTTATTGACAGCTCTTCTTGACAACTCAAATCTGACTTAGCAACTCTCTAATCGACAATTCTCAACTCGACAACAACGCTATTGACAATTTGCAATTCGACAACAACGCTATTGACAACTCTTCTCGACAACTACGTTATTGACAGCTCTTGTTGACAACTCACATCTGACTTAGCAACTCTCTAGTCAACAATTTTCAACTCGACAACAACGCTATTGACAATTCGTAATTCGACAACAACGCTATTGACAACTCTTCTCGATCACTACGTTATTGACAGCTCTTCTTGACAACTCACATCTGACTTAGCAACTCTCTAGTCAACAATTTTCAACTCGACAACAACGCTATTGACAATTCGTAATTCGACAACAACGCTATTGAAAATTCGCTATTCGACAACAACGCTATTGACAATTCTCAACTCGACAACGCTATTGACAATTTGCAATTCGACAACAACGCTATTGACAACTCTTCTCGATCACTACGTTATTGACAGCTCTTCTTGACAACTCAAATCTGACTTAGCAACTCTCTAGTCAACAATTTTCAACTCGACAACAACGCTATTGACAATTCGTAATTCGACAACAACGCTATTGAAAATTCGCTATTCGACAACAACGCTATTGACAATTCTCAACTCGACAACAACGCTATTGACAATTCTCAACTCGACAACGCTATTGACAATTTGCAATTTGACAACAACGCTATTGACAACTCTTTTCGACAATTCACATCTGACTTAGCAACTCTCTAATCGACACCTCTGTTCTCCTCTCCAACCCCGCAAATCGACAACTCTCCTTACTCAGAACCTCCCTGTCCTTTTATATTCTTCTTCTCATACATGCACACCATACACGTAGTTTCCAATGCCTCCCCCACCATGACCAAATATAATCGTTTCGACAACAACGCTATTGACAATTCTCAACTCGACAACAACGCTATTGACAATTCTCAACTCGTCAACGCTATTGACAATTTGCAATTCGACAACAACGCTATTGACAACTCTTCTCGACAATTCACATCTGACTTAACAACTCTCTAATCGACACCTCTGTTCTCCTCTCCAACCCCGCAAATCGACAACTCTCCTTACTCAGAACCTCCCTGTCCTTTTATATTCTTCTTCTCATACATGCACACCATACACGTAGTTTCCAATGCCTCCCCCACCATGACCAAATATAATCGTTCTAAGGGCCTGACGCAGTGCCCAGAGTCTTTCCAATCGACCTGTTCTTCGAATCCTCGGTGACTTTCGTAAAGCCACGCGCAGTACACGCAGTGGAAAACTCGCGATACTATTAATATTTCACTCAACTCTCCTTACTCAGAACCTCCCTGTCCTTTTATATTCTTCTTCTCATACATGCACACCATACACGTATTTTCCAATGCCTCCCCCAACATGACCAAATATAATCATTCTAAGGGCCTGACGCAGTGCCCAGAGTCTTTCCAATCGACCTGTTCTTCGAATCCTCGGTGACTTTTGTAAAGCTACGCGCAGTACACGCAGTGGAAAACTCGCGATACTACAATATTAATATTTCATCCATTCAAAATATCCGAAATTAAACATTTTCAGACTTTCCGTCCAATTATAATCCGCGAATTTTCTTAACCAAATACTCGCATTGCACAAAGAGTTCGGGTAATCGAGGACGCTTTTAAAAAAATCGCCAGAGAGAAGCAAGCGCGTACGAAAATAAACAGAGAGCTCTCCATTTAACTGTCTGCTTTAACCGTCTGAATATTCGGGATAAATATTAGAGAAATATTTTCAGACAGTCGACGATTTATAAATTGGTCGGTAAATCTATTACTCTCTTTTCCAAAAATGCCCCAATTCCCGATGTCTTTTCAAAATTCGAAGATTCGAAACGGTATCATCGTTTCCAACGCAGACTCGTTTCATCGTTTCACCGAACACGTCGCAGATGGAGGACATCTCGCGTTTCATATCACACTAACGGAGCCTGTTAACGAGATCTCGTATTTTCCCCGTGACAGTGAACAATAGTGACGAAACGGTGGACTACTATACTCGATTAGTAATAAAATATCCGATCCGCGAGGCGTTGATGTATCACTGATACCACCGTGCACAGTGGTATTTATTACTCGACACGCCAGGAGCGTAACAAATTCGTTTCATTTCCATTTCTTTACATTTTCAATCAGCTCGTTCACGATTCCAGCTTGTTTACAAGTTCCGCCCGTTCGTTTATATTCCCGGCACTGCTGTTTGCATTCCCGGTTTGTCCGCTCTGTATCTCTCTCAGTTTATTCCCGTTTTCCTTCGTATTATTCCTCGAGTCGGGCATGGAAATTAATTCTCCATCGATTTCTCGGTAGCTTCGCGTTTGGCCGCTTCCCGGGGATAAAAATTTCCCTGTGGTTCAGCTTGGATCGGTGGATCGGCGAAACGACATGCTTGTTTAAGAACTGCCGCTTATGGCTGCCACTCGGTGGCAATAATACGAGTTCGTCCGTACGATCCCATTCGACCTCGCGGTGCAGAAGAATAACGGAAATTTGACGACACCGGCATGCAAACAGCCGGCCATTCTCGTTCATGTCCCAATCGAAGCTTCTGCCTTTGTATCGCGGCGAACGTGCTCCGTGCATGGTACCCCGGACGATCGAGATATCTCGAAACGCCTCGCGGTTATTCCGCGCATCCTGCAATCCGGCCATCGCGGTCGAGCTTGCTGCAAATTTTACGATACTCTCAGACTATCGATTTTCGAGTTCGACTGTCTCCTTTACCGCGAGACTGACACAGCCGATAGATAATATCGATTATTTTTTAATATTTCCACCGCTCCTTTGATCTGATCGACGGATATCCTGGAAAGAGGATGAGATTAAAATAGTAAAGAAATTTTTGTGCCTGACGTAATTATTTCATTCCACAGCGAAGCTGGTACGTACAGATGTGCATGAGTGATGCTTCATGCGAATAACAACGCAATAAGAAAATAGAAATTATCGGAACAGGACGTGCGTTGGTACAAACGAAAAGAAATTCGGGATTGAATTTGTGATTCTCCATATCTTCAATTACATTTACTGAAATTTATAGTTTAATGTTCCGTGTTGTAACACTGTGAAACAGATTGCTCCATGTAATTTGTACACCCCGATTGGCTTCTGAAAAATAAAAACTTCGGACATTTCTAGATCATCTTTGTTAACCCCTTGCTTTACGATTTAAGATTCAACAGCGTGGTTCCAAAACGTAAACAGAACTGTCGATCCATTCCACGGCTCGGTAAATCTGTCTTAAGTTGTACCAATCGCACGCGACTTACGTGAGACACATCAACAAACCATGGATGTGACACGTGGTGTTTACATTTGGCTTGACCGATGTACCACGGGCCAGGCTCGTGATAATCAGTTTTGGCTCGGAAACCTGGTCACGAGTCTCACACGTGGTTGTAGACCAAAAGGTTAATTTAAATGGAATGCTATATTTTTATATGAGTTTTTTATTGTTTCTTTTTTAATTTTGCTTATTGTTGCTGCCCGAACACTGCAACTCGCTCGAGGAGTTTCACTTCACGGGGTTGTAAGGCCCGTTACGTTGCTGCGGAAATGCCTACTCTAACTTGATAGAGGTACACCTGGTTGTAGTTGAACTGCAGAGAGTTCTAATAGTAGACAGTCTCCTGCGCTGAGTTGTTGGATCTCGATGATGATGCTGTGGTCGTGATGGAGTTTTTAGGAAGAATCCTCTTGTGAATGCTTTGTCGGCAGTTTTATAAGGTTCGACTGTCTACTGATTGGTTGGTGTAATATTGGAGGTGGATTTGTATCATTCTATGCTGGTGGAAGCATAAATAATTTGGGTCCTTGTTACGGTTTACCCAACTGGTGGCTTAGGTGACGCTGAGTATATACAAGCCAGAGGACGCTGACAATATGGATATAAAACAGTCCTCCACTTGGGACATTGCGGTCCTAGGGCCGCAACACTTATTATACGTGAACGTTCCTCGTTTCACGTATCTTTTACCATCATCCAAGACCATAAAATGGAGATTTGTAGTGACTAGGTGTACGTATGTCACGCAAGTAGTCGGATCTGTCAGGGCTGGAAGGAGGGGAGGAAATCGCGTCGTGGACGAATGCACGTTTGGCGCGAAATTGAAGTTCGCAGGGGAAAAAATATGTGAAACCGGTGGAAGTTCATGGACGATCCGGTTTCCGAGTGACTTATAAGGTGCCGCGGCCAACGAGGGCGACGAAATTGAAAACGGACCAAAGGAACTCCGCGTTCTCGCAGCACTCCGACCAACCTGGGTTCGCAAATTGCTTCCCCAACAGTTCCCTACGTTTATCGAAGAATTCAATTTTTCCCATGGCCCTCCCAATGTCTTCGCGCGGACCGCGCTTTATTGGAATAATTCGAAAATGTGTTTCGTTCCACAGGTCCACGCTGAGATATGCCGCTGTCGCAAATTTTCTGCGCAGAAAATTAGCTACCTAAATAAGTTCCGGAGGAATAAGGAAACCGGTTAGACCAGGTTGGACTAGGTTGGACCAGGTTGTCCAGCGTTCTTGTACTTATTTCGGATTAAATAAAGGATTTTGGGAGAGGGGGGAATTTTAGGTTGTCCTGTTTGGGGGATATTCTATATTCTTTTTAATGCAAATTGGTGAAAATTAGTGGAAATTGGAAGTATCTGCATGTAATTTTGTTCAGCTGATTAGTATACGTATATCAGGGGTTAAGAATAATTTTATTTGGACGATTATTCCTCTTTAGTTTAGCACCCTGTATTTTAGTAACGACTCTAGCTGAGACATTTGACACTAGACCTACCGATCTTTAAACCTTGCACTCCTCCGCAATTTCTTCGAATTCACGAAATCACTGCTTTACCTCTATTGTCCCGTCGCTGTTAAATGTTTTCAATCAGCCTTCCATATCCTCAAAGGCTAGCACATATCGCATCGGATCGTCTTCTTCGTAGTCCACTGTTTCGCAGTTCAGGGCCATATCCCTTTACAGTCGACTTATTAGCTCGTCTTTACTCCCAGTTCTTCGTAGCCCTCGTTCCTTCAGAGTCCGCTTCAATTCCTTCACCGTCCTGTGGTCCACTGCCTGTGTGCCAATGGCTGTTGATACCCTCGTCGTCGTCATCATCGTTCAACGCTTTGTTGGCCACATCTTTGGATCCCACTAATTGAACTACGCGAAACTCTACTCGAACTGCTTTTTGTTCGTGTTTGCCAGATATATTTGTAAAGCAAATCTTGTTAAATTAGTATCTCTTACACGATTGACTCGCGTAGCTAGCATGAGCCGTTGGCTCCTAGAAGAGAACATTCTGGAACAATCACGATAGTCACGGTAATTCTACGCAGATGTCGCGTGTCATCTAATCAGCCTTATTACCCAAATATCGTTTCCTACCATACCGATATTTTGTTTACAGTTAGCTGTTCCAACAACGAATACCGCGCGAAGGGATCGGAAGCTTTGGTAATTCGGGAGCGGTGACGAAGATCGATCGTGGACCGATTCCTCGAGCTCTGCCACGAGCAAGTTTGCCTTTCTATTATCGCGAACGTCACCGGGTCCGTGGAATCGCGATGGAGACACGCCGGTGAAATGAATTCTTTATCGATGCTTCTTATCGAATAGGACTATCGGTCCGTTCTGCGGCAGCTTTTCAAGCCGGGGTCGCCGGATAGAACTCGTTCCGTGTGTTGTTGTTGGAAATGGCGTGACTGATCGAATCATCGAATAGTGATCGAGTTTCCAACCCGACGTCCGCCATGCAGCGCCACGCGACGAGGTAGCAACGTATAAAATCGTACTTGGTTCAATTTCGGTAATAATAACAATTTTAATCAAATATGTTACGTATTTATATCGTGCGCCGTGGTTTAATAATATCAAAATTCGATAATAATCTTGAAATTAATGATTTGTTTGTTCGTTTATTTATTTATTCAATAATTGACGGATAGCAGGCCAGATTAATTAGGAGAAAATTACCCTCGGTTGATCGATAACCCAGCGAATCGAGAAATTAAATTATCGATGATAAATGATGTTCATTCGAGGTTGTGGTTATGGTTACATAGATTTTTAAATACAGGGTGTCCCAGAAAAATGTATACAGGCTTTGCGTGATTATGAAAACAGAAAAAAAAGAAAGAAGAAGAAAGAAAATTGGAAAGAGTAAGGTATTAAAGTGTGTATACGTGTTTTTGGGACCACCTGTATATACGTGTTGATATGACAAAGGAGCGATGTCTGTAAGAAAGGGATGAGTGGAACAAGTATGCGTGGAATGGTAATATATAATGAATTCAAGTTATCGTGATAAATTAGTGTGCATGTAATGATTGAGGTATCCTGTGAATTGTGTATGTTAATTGTGCAATGTGGTAGCGCAAGTGATTATAAAAAGTAATTCACAAAATTAGAAATTCTTGTTGAAAGCTTGTCAATAAAGTTATCGATAATTTTCAAAAGACAATTATATCACCTGTAGTAAAGATCGAATTAATAAGTCGAAACGAACTTTAGATTCTGATTATATTTAATATTTCTTGGTGGTACAAAATATATTGAGATTCGAAGTTTTCTATAATGCATGGTGCAGACAGACTATTAAAAAGGGTCTCGTCGAACCCTTCAGCTAGGTTTTATAGACCCTATGACGACCCATTGCGTCACTCAACTCTAGATGGTTCCTCGAAGCAAACATAGATTTCGATGTAGGGTGACACCATCCAAATAAAGATTCCTCTCACACAGCGATTTTTCTGTTACTTTTTAGCGTCGCCATGTTTAAGCAGGTTTCGATTTCTGACAAGAAAGTAATCTCGTGCAATTGGTGTCAACGCGAACGTGATCGCGCGATATGAGGAGGAACCTATACGGTTTTCTTTAGAATCACGAATTTTCCTTTCGAATCTTCCGCACTCGACCTATAAAAAGCTAGTCGATGCTGTACGATGTCCCCATTTACACGGAACAACTCGGCTAAAAACATTTTTTCGATGAAATTCGGTCTCGCTCTTGGCGAAATGAAATTAATTCGAAATCACACGTTCGTCAGGAATCCCTCGGCGGATGATAAATTTGGAGAAGCTCTGGCCGGGATTCAGCCCGGAGCCCGCATTTGCTCTCGCATTACTCGATCTGGCCGGAAATTTATACACTCCGGTTGAAATCGGACAACGAGTCGCTAAATAAATACGAGCGGCGTGCGGGAAGGGGTGGCTATCAAGCACGAGCTGCAAAGATAATATTATTGGGGAAAAAATCGGCCGTTCCTCCGGTGCATCGGTCTGCAGCGTCGCGGAAATAAATTCCCAGCTGTATCTCTCTACCGAATTACTTTGGTTCGCTCGTTGCGCCAGCCCTGGCGCGCGATCCGCGCCGATTAACCTCTCGAATTCTCCGCTTCGTGTCTCGCGTGGGTAATACACGCGTGTCTGCGAGCTCGCGAATATTTCGTCCGTGTCACGGAAAAATGTCACGCGAAGAATAATTGCATCGATTTCCACGCGCATCCCCGAACGCGCGGCCGTAATTATCGCAGCGCGCGGCGTTATCTGTCCCAGGCCGCGGCGTCGAACGATAATAAGTGCTTGCGTGGAAAAATTACAGATAATGCGTGTGCCTGACACACGTGTTACGCGTACCGCGACTTAACAGCCGATTATCGTTATTAGCCCAGCTTTATTGGCAGTTCCGCTCTCCGGGGATCGTTTACACCCCTGTACCCCTTCTTCCAGTTTCCATCCCCTTCGTTCGCGGTGTTCCAGGCTTCGATGGTTGGTCCCGCTGATGGAATAGAGGGTTTCGTTCTTGCTAATTCTTTTGTGTCCTTTGTGCCGGATTTTTTGAAATCGAGGTTGGAATCACGGGTTCACGATTTTCTTGGATTAATATCGCTGTAATACGGACTGTTTGGTGCAGGCTGGTTTGTTGGATATCTCGATGGGTACCAGGTTTCTGTATTTTGTTCATAGGGGTTTCAGAAGCTCGCGTGGATAATATACAGTTAGAGGGTGTTTAATATTCTTCTGTTACAAGGCTTTGCTATTCGTCTGTTCAACTTTCTCGCGTTGCATATTCATTTTGTTGCCAAGAGAAATATCAGACGAGTAATCAGAAGCTAAATCCTGGCTCGCTGTTTCCCACCCACGTTTACGCTCGCGCTGATTGGCCCAGAGGTGGGTAAAGCGGACGAACCCTTAGGTCTTGATTCCACCGACGCAACCCTAAACGATCTATGATATAACATATTTCACCTACTGCTGGTTGTTCTTAATATGCCACGTCAAGCCACTCCGGGCCAGGATCTACTCCAATTACTGAAATGTGAACCGAGTATCGTCAAGCACCTACCAGCACCCGAATTTTTATTAAAAATGAACTTCGTTCGAACCTCCTCGTTTAAATCTATCCTATAAATAATAGGACGCGAAATCCCAGATGTAAGTCCAATTTTTAACCACCAGACTGTTCCCAAAGGACGAATGTTCCTCGAGCAGCGACCGATTCCGCAGCTACCCCAAATGAAGGGTATTTTCTCATGACGGAGTCGCGAATAAATCCATTTCCAGTGACACTTACCGATCGTAAAACGACAGTGGTCTGTGGACTCCTCGAGACGGCTATAACTCCGAGCTGTCCCGAGCGGAATTAAAAATGGTCGAAGCACTTTATGGACGCGGTGGCCATGACGCGAGGAAGCGAGTGTCCCGGACGGAGAATTTGCTCGTGAAAATTCGCGGAGATTCGCTCGCGAATAATTACGATAAGCAGCCGCGGTGATTAATTGGTCGCGAGCAGGGTGCAAGCAGGAGGAGGTTGTAATTACTTGCACACGCGGATTTCCGGCGCGGCGATAACTCAGCGACGACCTGGCCAGGTGCAAACGACGCGCGAATTTCAAGTTTCTTCGGGACAGTCGAGAAACAAAGGAGAGCATTTACGAAACGCTCGGACTTTAATGGAGAACTGGCAAAGGGTCGCGTGGAATATCGATGCTTCCTCGATAACCCGCAGAAATTTCTGTTCGAAGGGTTTCCTGGTTAGCTTGTTCTAATCTTATCAGCCGCGAGTTTTCTTTGAAGGTTTTTTTGAAATTTCCCGCGTTACAGCCAGGCAAGTAGCGTGGAATTAGGGGTATGAGGGTGAAGAGTCGATCGGGGAAGAGAGAAGTTCAAAACGTGGTTAGAACAGGATGAATTTATCGAACCAGGAGCAGGTTGGATGGTGCTTCGAGTCTTTAGAAATGTTTCCAAGTTAGAGGCATGGGTAATTTATTTATTTTAAATTGGACCTGTGAAATTGGAGGAAATTGCTGGGTTTAGATTCTTTATTTCCTTGGTTATTAACCCTTTCACGAGTAAGCGCTGTAAGACAGCCTTAAACCCACTTTCCGTCTAACTCACTAGCGCCACCACGGTCGATATCTCCAATAAATGCAACGTAGATATCGTAGCTATATATATCGTTGAATTATTTTCTAATTTTATGAATATAATCTTGGTTTTATTTTAAAATATCGAAAGTTCATTCCTCGAATATATTATAAATTAAAAAATTCATCACGACAAACTCCATTTAGCCATTCAATTTTTCGCTATTTTACCAGAAACAGTGTTATTTTGTCGTGATATGAACGAGTACGAAATAAATGATAAAATTGCCTTCTTTTTTTAATTATAGTATTTTCTGTTACACGAGTTAATTCGTTTTTGAAAAATTCTGCTTACAGTTGCATAAGAAGTTGGATAGTCTATTTAAAACGTTTAATTCAATGAACGATGCGTCGTTCTTTTTTATTGTTGCCATGTTGGAGCGATTCAAATGTTTCCCCGATTACATTCGTTTGTGACGAAAAATGGTGCACTTCCGATAAACGAACTCTATGAAGTTAAAACACGAAATTGTGTTTTATCAGCTCTCCTCTAATGGATTGAAAGCTCGCAGTTGCCTTCGTCAAAATTGAGATTGATTTTTATTGTGGGAAAAATGAAAGTAATTTTTTGATAATGATTAACGATGTTCGGAAAATGTGCGAATATCGTACAACACGCGTCAAAAACAATTCTTGATCTTCTTGAACAATTCTCCTCGTTGTTTCTTACAACTTTCACTCTCGTCTTTTCCATTTTCCCAATCATACACTGACTGTAATAATTTAATAAAAATAGAAATAAAATAGAAAAAGATTAAATAATAATTTTAATAAAAATAGAAACGTAATTCTATAAGAAAATAAACGTACTTATCTCCGTTCTATTTTTTCAATTAATATTATTTATATTTACTATATTTACGTATATATTACATCTCGTAATTTAAACAGTAAATAATAAATAATAATAAATAATAATTTTAATAAAAATAGAAACGTAATTCTATAAGAAAATAAACGTACTTATCTCCGTTCTATTTTTTCAATTAATATTATTTATATTTACTATATTTACGTATATATTACATCTCGTAATTTAAACAGTAAATAATAAATAATAATAAATAATAATTTTAATAAAAATAGAAACGTAATTCTATAAGAAAATAAACGTACTTATCTCCGTTCTATTTTTTCAATTAATATTATTTATATTTACTATATTTACGTATATATTACATCTCGTAATTTAAACAGTAAATAATAAATAATAATAAATAATAATTTTAATAAAAATAGAAACGTAATTCTATAAGAAAATAAACGTACTTATCTCCGTTCTATTTTTTCAATTAATATTATTTATATTTACTATATTTACGTATATATTACATCTCGTAATTTAAACAGTAAATAATAAATAATAATAAATAATAATTTTAATAAAAATAGAAACGTAATTCTATAAGAAAATAAAAGCACTTATCTCCGTTCCATTTTTTCAATTAATATTATTTATATTTACTATATTTACGTATATATTACAGCTCGTAATTCCATCAGAAAATAAATTAGAAAAAAAGAATAATGCATCGAAAGTTATTATTCAATTCGTTTATCTATAATCGGTATCGCCATTTTTCTTCAATTTGGTCGCTTCTTATCAATTTTTCCCGTCGTTTATTACCCTCTACTGACCCTTTAACGAATTCACCCTCTCTCCGAGTAAATTTTTTCTCTGCAATCTTTACGAGTGATTGATAAAAAAAATTCTCCCTAAAATCCACGGGAATAGGGTCGGCAAAGTGGTGCATTCGAAGTCTCCGCCCATTAATCTCGTTCCCGCGTTCGAAAGGCATCCCGAGAACCGCAAATTTTCCCGCGAAACTTCATTTAGTCTTTTATCAAAATTCTGTCTGACGAGGGACGCCCGGCGGTAACTTCAATTTGTCGAAACATCAATTCCAGACCCGGCGTTTAGTATTCGGCCTAGGCCGAAGTTCGTGCCTCGTAACGCCGACCCAAAGGGTCTGGGCCGTCAGTTACGCACCGTCAATAAGTCACGGAAACACTTTAGGGAAATTGTCTTTCCTTCCTGGCCGGTGTGCGTTCATCTTCCTGGCCACTTGGTGACTCTGAACTGCGGTCTGTTACGATGCACTTGGATACTCGAGAGCGTGTTTCGTCGCGGACTAAATTCACTTGCAGGAAACTCCAGGACTTTGATACTGCTAATGGTGAAACGTACAAATCGCGAGGTATAAATCTGAGACCGAGATTAACATTCCGCGTTGTTAATGTATTACACTGTTCCGTTGATGTTCCGGGTTGCGTCTCGTTCATGTTCCATCGTCTAGTCTTTTCTTGGATCGGGATTAAAGAGTAACGGGACGTCGCTCTGGAGGATAGCTTTTTAATTAGTAGCCGCTGCTGATGGCAGAGTGCTTGGTACAGGTTATTTATTCAGACTAGTCTGTGAAGATCGAGAGTTAAACGGTTCTTCTGACTAGGTTGTTTTCCAACTTTTGACTGACAGTCGCTCCGTCCTGACACCTTGCACCCAGCTTTGTCCGCTATAATACTGGGTCCAAGATTGGACGAAGCAGACGTACCATTAGATGCTTGATGATTATCGTTAGATCGAGAGTTTATAGTTTATAGACCAAGGCTAACAAAATTCGCAAATTTTTGTTGAGGTGTCAAATGTTGCAGTGACTGACGTCTTTAGCTGTTTGCGTACGTCAAATTGACTTCTGACATCAGCGGTGATGTACGTCAGATTGACAACATGTCATTACAATAGTGGTGATTTTTTACAATAGAAGTGAAATAGTAATGATGACAATAATAGTGAAATAAATAATAATAGTAACGTCTTAATGCGAGTAGAACATACCTCCATCTAAGGATTCGTGAAATTGACATTGTGTCACCACTATTAATAGGGAGTCAATTTGACGTCGAGTCATCACTATTGATAGGGAATCAATTAGACGTCGAGTCACCACTATTAATAAGGAGTCAATTTGACATAGAGTCACCATTATTGACAGAGTCAATTTGACGTCGAGTCACCACTATTGATAGGGAGTCAATTAGACGAAGAGTCATCACTATTGATAGCGAGTCAATTTGACTTAAAGTCACTATTGATAGAAAGTCAATTTGACTTAAAGTCACTATTGATAGGGAGTCAATTTGACTTAAAGTCACTATTGATAGTGAGTCAATTTGACTTAAAGTCACTATTGATAGAAAGTCAATTTGACTTCAAGTCACCACTATTGATAGTGAGTCAACTTGACTTAAAGTCACTATTGATAGAAAGTCAATTTGACTTCAAGTCACCACTATTGATAGGGAGTCAATTAGACGTCAAGTCACTATTATCGATAGGTAGTCAATTTGACTTAAAGTCACTATCGATAGAGAGTCAATTAGACTTCAAGTCACCACTATTGATAGGGAGTCAATTAGACGTCAAGTCACTATTATCGATAGGTAGTCAATTTGACTTCAAGTCACCACTATTGATAGGGAGTCAATTAGACGTCGAGTCACTACTATCGATAGGGAGTCAATTTCACTTCAAGTCACCACTATTGATAGAGAGTTAATTTGACTTCAAGTCACCACTATTGATAGAGAGTAAATTAGACGTCAAGTCACCACTATTGATAGGGAGTTAATTTGACTTCAAGTCACCACTATTGATAGGGAGTCAATTAGACGACGAGCCACCACTATTGATAGGGAGTCAATTTGACTTAAAGTCACTATCGATAGAGAGTCAATTTGACTTAAAGTCACTATTGTTAGTGAGTCAATTTGACTTCAAGTCACCACTATTGATAGGGAGTCAATTAGACGTCGAGTCACCTCTATCGATAGGGAGTCAGTTTGACTTCTAGTCGCCACATATACACATCGCTCTCGTCATTCCAACTACGGAAGCTCTGATGTACCAATTATACACATATAATTGTCTACAATACGTTCAGTATTAATATCGGACTTATAAATACGATTCCCTGCACCCTCTTCCTCCGTTCAATTACGCGTTTAAACGGTGCCTGTTCCTCGGGCGAATTAACCGACCGGAAACGTCGTTTCCAGCCGAGTAACGCGGTAAAGAAGAGACAATATTATTCGACAATCTTCTACTTCTTTTACGACTTTGAGTGAAGTTTGTTAACCAGACCACGTATGATCCTGTCGATTTACTTTATTTCTCTGCTCTTCGCGAAATATACGTAGAGACTGGGGTTGGTGCTCAATATAACTATTTATTAATTAACAATAATGATAATTAAATTGTTCCAGTGGTTTCGCGATAACTATTCAAACGGTACCGTTTTTCAAGACCAGAGATCATGGGACAGAGCTTTTCGAAGACTAGAGATCACGGGACATAGTTTTTCCAAGACTAGAGATCACGGGACAGAGCTTCTCGATGACTAGAGGCCACGGGACAGAGCTTTTGCAAGACTAGAGGCCACGGAACAGAGCTTTTGCACGACTAGAGGCCATGGAACACAGCTTTTCCAAGACTAGAGATCACGGGACAGAGCTTTTCCAAGACTAGAGGCCATAGAACAGAGCTTTTCCAAAACTAAACCACGGGGCAGAGCTTTTCCAAGACTAGAGGCCATGAAACACAGCTTTTCCAAGACTAGAGATCACGGGACAGAGCTTTTCGAAGACTAGAGACCACGGAACAGAGCTTTTCCAAGACTAGAGATCACGGGACAGAGCTTCTCGAAGAGTAGAGGTTACGGGACAGAGCTGTTCCAAGACTAGAGGCCATGGAACAGAGTTTTTCCAAGACTAGGGATCACGGGACAGAGCTATTCCAAGACTAGAGATCACGGGTCAGAGTTTTCCCAAAACTAGAGATCACGGGACAGAGTTTTCCCAAAACTAGAGATCACGGGACAGAGCTTTTCGAAGACTAGAGGCCATGGAACAGAGCTTTTCCAAAACTAAATCACGGGGCAGAGCTTTTCCAAGACTAGAGATCACGGAATAAAGCTTTTCCAAGACTAAACCACGGGGCAGAGCTTTTCCAAGACCATAGATCGCGCGACAGAGTTTTTCCAAGATTAGAGACCACGGGACAGAGCTTTTCCAAGACTAGAGGCCATGGAACACAGCTTTTACAAGACTAGAGATCACGGGACAGAGCTTTTCCAAGACTAGAGGCCACGGAACAGAGCTTTTCCAAAACTGAAAATCATAGGTCAGACCTTTTTCGTTCGCCGTTAGTTACGCCGGTGTTAACAATGGCGCCGGAATGCGTGCCGTGGATACGTCGTGTCGATCAGCTCTCCCGGTCATTCGCGAAAATTGTTCCGGAGGTTTCGCGATAACTATTCAAACGGTACGGTTTTTCCGGATGCGTCGCAGACACGGCCCGCGGCCATATTCTCGTTTCAGTGCCACTTGGACTGCTTATAGAACGACTCGCATCTATTACTCTAAGCCCGCGGGCACAATGCAACGTCCACCATTCATCCTAAACACGTTTGCGCGATATATACGTGTGTATACAGTCCATAGGTATCCGGAATCTCGAAGCACTGCCACTAAAGTTACGTTAACGACGCATAAACGTGGCGGAAGGCAGTCGTCGTTGAGCAACACGGCGTTTGTCGTTAATTCTCTCCAGTTTCTACTTTCTTCCCCCGATGTCCACGTTTCCCACGTTACGCACACCGCGTCCATCGACGTATCCGCAGCGATTTACGCGCCCCGCCATTTAAACTCGGCGCGCGCCATTTCGAGCAGACGCTCAGGTTTTTATTTTTTTCGCCAACTCGAAAGCGAATAAAGTCGACGAGGAAGCGGTAAATTGCGATCACGTTTGCCCGTCGACCGTGCGACTCCGTGTGCACGGTCGCCAGCAGCTCATAGGACACGCCAGCGACTATAATTGAGATTTTATCGGGCCGTTAAACGCTGCGAAGTTCCGGTGCAACACGTGCCAAAGTTTGCACAGCGGCGCGGCCCGTTGCCGCGCTTCGACGCTTCTTTAAACGCGACACGTCAAACCGCGCGTTCAATACGACGCTGATGACGACTCCTAATTGACCTTTAATCACGGCACGATCTTTGTTGCAGACTAGTCCACGCAGGGATTTCCACCGACAGCTGCGCGATGAACGCCACGCCGGGCTTCTCCAGGCAGCGACGAAAAATCGGTGAGTCTTCCATTGACTGTTCTCATCTTTTTGTCTTTTCGCAATTCTGTTTCCATGTCTGCGAATAATTGCGTTCGGTGATTGAAATAGGTAGCTAACGGGGTAAATGGTTTTTGATGCAAAACAAAGTCTGTTATGTTAGACGCGATGACACGTTAATTAGATTTATGCGATTACCCTTAAAGCATGGAAGGTTGGGAATAAAAATTCGATAAACCCTTGAATTTTTGGAAGAAACGTCAGTCCCTTGTCTCTGAATAGGAATCTATGTTTTTAACGTATCAACGACAATAATGTGATACAACGACGCGTTAATTAGATTTATGCAACTACCCTTAGAGCATGGAAGGTTACGAATAAAAATTCAATGTACCCTTGAATTTTTGGAGAAAATGGAAATCCCTTGTTTCTCGATAGGAATCAGGGTTTTTAATGTATCAGTGACACTAATTTGATACAACGACACTAATCAGATTTATTAGTTAATTAAACGTTAATTAGATTTATGCGACTACCCTTGAAGCATGCAAGGTTGAGAATAAAAATTTAACGTACCCTTGAATTTTTGGAGTAAACGAAGTCCCTTGTTTCTCGATAGGAACGGGTGTTTTTAATATATCAGTGACATTAACACTTTGACTGCCACGTTGGTCATATATGACCGACCACGGTTTTTCCTGTGACGCCACGGTGGTCATTGGTGACCGGAGTGCCTGAATTAGTTGTAAAATTACAATTGTAAAAATTGAATGAAAATTAGCAGCTAGTGTATTTTGAATATAACCGCTGATTAGAAGATACTTTGAAATAGAAAGTGCCCCATTGAACAATTAAAAATTTTTATTAGAACATCGATCAAAAAAATATTAGAACAAATCTTGCATCCAACGATGCACTCCCGTGGCGTCCTCAGCGAAACGTGTGATTTCGGCGTAGTAGTCTAAGGGTTAATGTTACACAACGACGTGTTAATTAGATTTATGCGACTACTCTTACAGCATGGAAGGTTAGGAACAAAAATTCGAGAAACCCTTGAATTTTTGGAAGAAACGGCAGTCCCTTATGTCTGAATAGATATGACGACGCGTTAATTAGATTTATGCAACTACTCTTACAGCATGGAAAGTTAGGAATAAAAGTTCGAGAAACCCTTGAATTTTTGGGACAAACGGCAGTCCCTTATGTCTAAATAGGAATCTGTATTTTTAATGTGTCAATGACATTAATGTGATACAATGACGCGTTAATTAGAATTACGCGATTATCCTTAATCCTTTGCAGTCGTGATCCTCAGTCGCTATTTAATTAGATCCTAAAGATCATTGTTAATTAATATCTGGAATTTAAAATTGCTCATCGACGCGTGGGATATCGAGATGGAATAATTCTACGTCTTACGATTAATTGGCACTTCTTATTTACCGTTTTGAAAATATCGTCGACTTTATAGCAGAAAATCTTCAAATTACTATGTTTCTGCAACGAAAAGATAGCCGGGTGCAAATGATTAAGATGGCGAAAAGTTATAAATAGTAAGAAATTCGACGAAATTCTTTTGTATCACAGAAAATTATCCAAATTGAAGAATTGAAAAATTATTATAGATATCAGGGTGAATAATAAGTCCCTTTTACCTTCTCTTCAGTCCGAATTATTGTTCCCAATTGGAATTATTTATTAGGGACAAAAATGTTTCGAACGAAGCGAGAACAATTTTATATGGAAAATATGGTCGTTATTTTTTGACCAGAGCAGTATTATGTTTCGATAATATTTATTTCATGCGAGCAAATATTTTTTAAATATTTCGTTACGCGGCGCAAAAATATTCCTCCGCGAGCTAGCGCGCGTTTACGTGAAACCCGCGATGTTTGCTAACTTGTTATCGGAGTTATCGAGGATACTTTAAGGAAATTGGGTAACGGGATAACGAATGAAGCCGTGCTGCAATTTCTTCTCTCTCTTTAAAGCGAGAAGTAATTGCACGCGACACGAGAGCCGACCATCGATTTCCCGCGCGATTCCACCGAGTAATTAAATATTTCCCTCGAATTAGCCGGACTTATAAATACGATTCCCTGCACCCTCTTCCTCCGTTCAATTACGCGTTTAAACGGTGCCTGTTCCTCGGGCGAATTAACCGACCGGAAACGTCGTTTCCAGCCGAGTAACGCGGTAAAGAAGAGACAATATTATTCGACAATCTTCTACTTCTTTTACGACTTTGAGTGAAGTTTGTTAACCAGACCACGTATGATCCTGTCGATTTACTTTATTTCTCTGCTCTTCGCCAAATATATTTATGTTTGCTAAATAATTCGATATACTTTGTGTGGGGGTCCTCGTGTAGTTAGGGGTTGTTGAAGTTAGTTGATCGGCAGATATTCGATTAAAATCGTTCTCACGCTCAGTTCCAAAATTAAAAATATATATTCAGAAAGATATATTCAGCAAAACAAAAGTCAGTCAAAAGTGAATAATTTCGGGAATTAATTTTAACAATTTTGCTTCGTACATTAAATCCACGTTGGGATCACTGTAGTGTAAGAAATTGAATGAATTACATAAATATTCCACGCTACGTGAAAATTTCTCTCCATTCTCTACCGTAAAATATTAAAATGTATAAAACACTCGCGCACTGACAATATCCACGGAAAGAAAAATCAAATAAATAATTTTGGGAAATAATTTTGCTAATTTTTTCTCCATACAGTAATACAGTTTGCCAAAATCTGCATCACCAAAGCTTAAGAAATCGAAAAAATGACATAAATATTTTATATTGAACAAAAATTTCACAGTAAGGAAACACGTAAAACAATCGTGTATTAACAATATCCACGGAAAGGAAAATCAAATAAATAATTTTGGAAAATAATTTTGTTAACTTTTTCCATTCAGTAATGCCACCTTTGGCAGGATTTGCGTCACCAAAGCTTAAGAAATCGAGAGAATGACATAAATATTTTACATGGAACAAAAATTTCGTTCCATTCCTTATTGCACAGTAACGAAACACGTAAAATACTCTCGGACTGACAAATTGGACGGGAAGAATAGTCAGGTGAACAATTTCAGAAAATAATTTTGCTAACTTCTTTTCTATACAGTAATAATACGTTTGACAGGGTTTGCGTCACCAAAGCCTAAGAAATCGAGCGAATGACATAAATATTCTACATCAAACCAAAATTTCGCTTCATTTCCTATCTGAAAATAACGAAACACGTAAAACATTCGCAATTTTCGCGAAAGAAAAAGAATTGCGACACAAAATTCAAGACTCACTGCGAGCACTAAATCTGCAGCTAATACGATCATCTTGAGTCTCACTTGAACAATCCGGCAGCCCCCGGAATACGTTACCACGATGCCAATCGAACCGTCCCCGATCGTCACGAGGAGCGGTTCGACGAGTTCGCGGAACGATGGAAAATCCTTGCTGAATTCCCGTCACGCGTTGCATCCGCGGCACATGCACGCGGCCCGACTCTTAATTCCAGCTTAAGCGCCGATCCTCTTACGTTCGCGGCGATTAAAGACGCCCGTGGTTGCAGCGATTCGACAAAGTCAGGCTGCCGGCACGCGGGCAAAATATCGAGCGTGGAACAAGAAAAGGCACTCGGAAGACAGGGTCGCCATCAGCTGCGCTTTTAATAGATTAACCCGCGCTAATGCGCGTCCGCGTCACGCGAGATCCTCGTTCCCCGGTGATTCCGCGAAATTTTACACCGAAATGTGCCCCCGTGTCGTTACCCTTTCGCTCCTCTCCCTTTTCTTCACATTTTCCCGCAACTACGACCGACCGGCTTAGCCTGGAATTTCGTCATGAAACCAGTCGTTTTCCTCCAGTGGATCCTCGAAATCGGTTGCAGGTACCAGGTCCTATAGATTACTGACTTGATGTCCGCTGTTTCGACAGGGGGGCAAGGGGGTATTTTACTTGCTGCGCCTGATACGCTCGCTCGTAGGTCACATGCATAAAGCTTTTCCAAGATCAGATATTGAGGGACAAAGCTTTTTCAAGACTAGAAGACCGCGGCACAGAGCTTTTCCGAAACTAGAGACCACGGGACAGAGCTTTTCCAAAATTAGAAATTACGGGACAGAGCTTTTCCAAGACTAGAGGCCACGAAACAGAGCTTTTCCAAGACCAGATATCACGGAACAGAGCTTTTCCAAGACTAGGGTTCAGGGAACAAAGCCTTTCCATGGTTAGAAATTACGGGACAAAGCTTTTCTAAGACTAGAGCCCACGGGACAGAGCTTTTCGAATAATAGAGATCATGGGACAGAGCTTTTCCAAGACTAGAAATCACGGGACAGAGCTTTTCTAGGACTAGAGCCCACGGGACAGAGCTTTTCGAATAATAGAGATCACGGGACAGAGCTTTTCCAAGACTAGAAATCACGGGACAGAGCTTTTCTAAGACTAGAGCCCACGGGACAGAGCTTTTCGAATAATAGAGATCACGGGACAGAGCTTTTCCAAGACTAGAAATCACGGGACAGAGCTTTTCTAAGACTAGAGACCGCGGCACAGAGCTTTTCCGAAACTAAATCACGGGGCAGAGCTTTTCGAAGACCAGATATCACGGGACAGAGTTTTTCCAAGACTAGAGATCACGGAACAGAGCTTTTCCAAGACTATAAATCACGGGACAGAGCTTTTCGAATACTAGAGATCACGAGACAGAGCTTTTCCAAGACTAGAAATCACGGGACAGAGCTTTTCCAAAACTAAACCACGGGACAGAGTTTTTCCACGACTAGAGATCACAGGACAAAGCTTTACCAATACTAGGGATCACGGGCCAGAGCTTTTCCAAGACTAGAGGCCAAGGAACAGAGCTTTTCCAAAACTAAAAACCATGGGTCAGACCTTTTCCAAGACGAGACACCGTGTCTTCTATATCAGACCCCCTTCGCGTAAACGAAGCCTTTCCATTAACGCGAAATAGTGCCTTAGTTTCTTAAATATCCACGACATCCCTTCATAAATATAGTTAAATAAAATTCGCAAATGAACATTCCACCAAGGTATCCAAAGTTAATGCTTCGGGGGTAAGTCTACTCACGAGGTAACAGGTACCGACGATGTAGTCGAAGGACCCAGTGGGATTCGTAATTAACTTTGACACGACGTTCATTGTGTCTCCTGGAACCGCGTGGTCGACGGATTTCTGATGTTTATAGTCCCGACACTCTTGCTGGAACAGTCTGCAGGTATCCTGCGTCCTTCCTCCTTTGAAATTGCGATTCTGCAATTGATGAGCAGATTCCCCGAATCGGCAGAAAAATAGCGACCTTTGAAATCGTGATATTTAGGTGTTCCTTTATTAAACGATAGAATCGTGTATATAAGTTTCCGTTCTTAATTTAGTCGCTTTATTGTATTTATTTCTCGCGGGACAAAACTCTGGCCGAACTCATTACCGCAACAAATCTGCTCTCATTGAATCGAAAACGGATAACACGGGCTGCAAGTTGTCGCAGTTTCGTAAGAGCCTTACACAACTTTCCTAAATTGAAATTTGAATTACAACGGATCGATAGGGAAGTAAGTTCGTAAGAAAATTAGTGCAAGCGTTCGCTGTTTGCGAGCTGAATATCGCAGCTTCGCGATTCGCTTCCAGTTTTACGCAGATTCCGATTGTTAGCAGCCGGGAAGCATTAATCTCTGGGATTTAAATTAACGAGCAATCACACGTGGCGATGGGAGCGCACTCGTAATGAGATCGCAATTAATTTTTCTCGGCAATTGGTTATGAAATGAAGCATGCGTTAGACTCGCTTCTAATTCGAATTAATTCGTTCAAGGAATCGCGATGAATCATAGCAGACTGGTGCAAAAATATAGATCAACATTGTTCTACGGTTTCGATCGAATTTGCAAAATTTAGGAGATATGGGAATAAAAATGAACGAAGAGCGTTTTTTTTAAAGGCAGTAATTTTTCAAAACATTTTCATCTGCCTCGTTGTTGGGGAAAAAAGTAATTCGAATCGTTTAAATAATCACGACGAATCATAGCACGCAGGTGCAAAAATATAGATCAATACGGTTCCGTGGTTCCAATTGAATTTGCAAAATTTAGGAGATAGAGGAATAAAAATGTACGAAAAGCATCGATGTCAAAAATATTAATTTTTAAAAATATTTTTATCCACGTCCACGTTCTTAATTAATTTTTATTACACGTTATTAACTCTCTCGTTACTAGGGGTGACTATAGCCCCTTGCACTACGCTGAAACTCGGAAAAGGCCGTGCTAAACCCATGCACCTGAATTGTCAGGGAAGGAGCCCAATGGCGGAGCCCGAGTGTCGAAATTTGAAATAGGATATCTTACGACTGATTGTGACTGCGAGACAGTCGCCCCTGTATTTACTTCACGCGATGGAGCACTTGTGAAATTCAAGTGAACGTGAATCTAAAATTTTTAAAAAATATTTTAATTATTAATAATTTAATATTAAAACAAATTCTGTATAAGTAATAATAATATGATTAATTAATAGCCTGCATGGGGACGCACGATCCCATTCGAGATGTTCATACTTGACCCGAGATTAGGACCACGAGTCAGACTCGAGATATTCATGTCTGGCCTGAAATGTGGATAACGAGTCAGACTCGTGATATTCACATTTGGCCTGAAATGTGGATAACGAGTCAAACTCGTGATATTCAAGTTTGGCCTAAAATTTTCATCACGAGTCAGACTCGTGAAAATAGTGCTAGGGGATAGTCACCGGGCACGAGACGTCATCTACACACGACTGGTGACTATAGTCACCGGCCACAAAAATTGAGTAAAAAACTTAGACAAGTGCTGCCGTTCCTCTTAGCTTTCTTCGCAAAGAATTGCAAGCTCTATTGCGATGGTCAATTTTTCTTTTTCTTTTTTTCTTCGAAAGATTTGCATCGAAAGATCGAATGCTAAAGACTGTAAAGATCGTAATGTTTCCATCTTTGACACGTCGCTTCGTTCTACGGCAGAGACTTCGTGTAGCAAAAGGGTTAACCTTCCAGTGTAAAATCAAATTTGACTCACTTCCAGATGACACTTTTTACCATGACACCACTCGGATGCCAAAGAAACGGAAGAAATCACAGGGTTTCCATTTTGTCGCCTACTTCGGGTCTCGTGACAAAGAATATTCGCGACGAGTAATCTCGCGACGGGGTCAGGGAAGCCATTTCGAAGTTGATCCACGAACCTCGATATTCCTTATCCCTCAACATTACGCCCTATACCCTGTCCCGTTGAACTTTTAAAAGCCAGCTTCCCGCGTGCTCGTACTTCCCAACCGCTCGCTTCCTTTATTGATAAACTCGGCGAAAGTAGGAGAAACTTTCCGCCACGGATGTCGTGCTCGATCCTTCCTGCTGCTGCCACGCGGCAAAATAACGTTTCGAATCGGAACTAGCCGTAAACAGGGGCGAAAGGCCGATTTCCCGTTGCGGGGTTCGACGTCGCAGTCGATGGAACTCGTCGTTCCACGATTTCGTGCCTTTCCTACCTTCTCAGCGATTCGGCTGCCATCCCGCGAACACGCGCATACTTCGCGCAAACTCGGCACCGTGTTTGACCTTCGATCGAACGCCGATTTTCCATGCGGGTTATTCGATAATATCCCAGTGGTGCCGAAATCGGCGCAAATATTTGCGCTGATTCGCGTCGATGTACTTGCCTGGAAACGATAAAACACGCGTGTTTATTGTGCAACGTGCACTTCGCGCGATGGTTCGTCGATATGGGGTTGGGATGTTGGATGCGAGCGGAAATTGGTTTCGATTTTAGTTAAATTGGACGAGTGGTACCCGATATTCGATTATAAAATCGTAGGAAGGAATACACTTACTGATGAGACAGGTCTAAAGTAGGTTTAGGGATGTGGCGACCTCAAGGATGTAGAGCGTTCGATGGGCAGTCACGAATTGCACAGGGGTACGTGTCGCGAATTAGGGTTCTAGGAAGATCAGAACCATCGAGAGCGGATCGCGACGCGTACCCCCTGCGAAGATAAACGACAATTGGGCCCACACTTGTTAAAGAACGGATGCACGTGTTACGAATCGGGGTTCTGGAAAGACCAGAACCATCTTCCTGCGTTCCGCGACGCGTGCCCCCCTGCGAAGACAAAAGACGATCGGGCGCTCGGATATAAAAATTGAGCTTCCGATTGTCAAGTTAGTCAATCCCCCAAAGGGATAAGCTACACGGTGGCCATTTGGAAATCCGTAAAAATCTGTGAAAATTCGTGAAAATTCGTGAAAATCCGAGAAAACCGTGGTCGCGTTTCGCATTTCTTCGGCGAAGAAGTCGGAATTCATCGGAAAATTTCGCTTCGAAATCGATCACCTGTTGTATAATAAAGCCAACGCGCGATACGGAGGGTTACAGGTGCAGGGAAGATGGGGACACCGCGTGGAGGGTACTCGAGGGCACCTCGGAGCCGCAAATTTGCGTAGTCCTCGAAGCTGCACTTTGTTACCGGCTCCGCGTAACTCGATAAGTCGAGACGCTAACTCGACCCTTGGTCTCTGGAACCGTGCAAGTCGAGTGTTCTCTGACCATACGCCGATCCTTTATCCCGTCTCCGATCCCTCGAGGATCGCGTGGGAAATTTATTTCGCGTTTTCGCGACCCCTGGTCTCGATCTTACCAACGTATGTACGATCATCTCGATCGTCGTTTAACGCAACTGCGGTCCGCCCCCTGCGTGATTCAGGCTGGTTTAATGAAATTGAAGTATTCATGCAGAGTCGACGAAATGGCCCGCGAGTCTATTAGTTAAGGAAGAATTTTCCGGTCGTGTTTAATCGCGAAGACACGGAAACCGCGATGAAAACTTTGCGGTTACCGCGAGGGTGGGGAGTTCCGATCCGTGCCGCGGGTTATTCCCTTATCGGGGAAGGAAATGTAATTTCTCGTGAATAAATATTAGCAGACGAGAGGGTTGGCCTTCTTCGTTCTTCCTCCTTTTTTCCCTCTGGTTTTGATACGACGCTCGATCGACGGAGATTGAACGCGAGTCCCATTCGGAATAACGTGGAATAATCGCGGGGAATTCAATCGAAAAGTTCCATTATCGGCGCGAGAACGGTCCTCGGAGTACCCACTTCCGTTAACAAGCGGCCCCTCTCGCTATCCCACGGGTAATTGCCCGCTGAGAAAGACGAGCGTGTTTTGAGGCGACTAATTCGTCCGATCGCTTGACAAACTCGTTAGACAAGCGCGCTCGCGAGTGCTCCTTACGTCCACGCGAACATCGAGCGAACACGAAGGGAACACGAAGGGAACACTAAGGGAACACCGAGGTGACGGTGGTTGAACGCGTTGTTCGCCACCGCTAGGGGGTGTTCCGTCTGTGTATCGACTGCAATCGATAGGGTAACCCGAGATCTCGTTGCGGTAGACGGGGGTGGCACGGGGGAGCGGAGAGACGAAGAGCGAAGGGGTTCCAAAGGAATGGGTGAAACAACGACGAGACTGCCTGTGGGAAAGGTGGGAAAAAATTGGGAAAGAATTGGGAAAATCGAGAATCGATCTAGACAGGCCGTGACTCTATGCGGGGCCAGGTTCAACAATTTTGCTGAGGCAGAATACACGTTTAAATCCGATATGGTATGGTATCATGCAAGTCGAGTGTTCTCTGACCATACGCCGATCCTTTATCCCGTCTCCGATCCCTCGAGGATCGCGTGGGAAATTTATTTCGCGTTTTCGCGACCCCTGGTCTCGATCTTACCAACGTATGTACGATCATCTCGATCGTCGTTTAACGCAACTGCGGTCCGCCCCCTGCGTGATTCAGGCTGGTTTAATGAAATTGAAGTATTCATGCAGAGTCGACGAAATGGCCCGCGAGTCTATTAGTTAAGGAAGAATTTTCCGGTCGTGTTTAATCGCGAAGACACGGAAACCGCGATGAAAACTTTGCGGTTACCGCGAGGGTGGGGAGTTCCGATCCGTGCCGCGGGTTATTCCCTTATCGGGGAAGGAAATGTAATTTCTCGTGAATAAATATTAGCAGACGAGAGGGTTGGCCTTCTTCGTTCTTCCTCCTTTTTTCCCTCTGGTTTTGATACGACGCTCGATCGACGGAGATTGAACGCGAGTCCCATTCGGAATAACGTGGAATAATCGCGGGGAATTCAATCGAAAAGTTCCATTATCGGCGCGAGAACGGTCCTCGGAGTACCCACTTCCGTTAACAAGCGGCCCCTCTCGCTATCCCACGGGTAATTGCCCGCTGAGAAAGACGAGCGTGTTTTGAGGCGACTAATTCGTCCGATCGCTTGACAAACTCGTTAGACAAGCGCGCTCGCGAGTGCTCCTTACGTCCACGCGAACATCGAGCGAA
Organism: Eufriesea mexicana; assembly: GCF_001483705.2. Lineage (NCBI taxonomy): Eukaryota > Metazoa > Arthropoda > Insecta > Hymenoptera > Apidae > Eufriesea > Eufriesea mexicana. The sequence continues at coordinate 272,615 of NW_016908282.1, read as the reverse complement.
CACGAAGGGAACACGAAGGGAACACTAAGGGAACACCGAGGTGACGGTGGTTGAACGCGTTGTTCGCCACCGCTAGGGGGTGTTCCGTCTGTGTATCGACTGCAATCGATAGGGTAACCCGAGATCTCGTTGCGGTAGACGGGGGTGGCACGGGGGAGCGGAGAGACGAAGAGCGAAGGGGTTCCAAAGGAATGGGTGAAACAACGACGAGACTGCCTGTGGGAAAGGTGGGAAAAAATTGGGAAAGAATTGGGAAAATCGAGAATCGATCTAGACAGACCGTGACTCTATGCGGGGCCAGGTTCAACAATTTTGCTGAGGCAGAATACACGTTTAAATCCGATATGGTATGGTATCATCATTCTCTAAAAAGTTGATCAAAATCGGTGTTTTCTAATTGGGTGATTTCCTTAACACCTAATATCTTCCGCACCCGTGTTGCAGTCGTGTCAACGTTTAATGTCAACGTTTAGCACACGCTGCAACGAAATATTTCAATGCAAAGATGGAAGAGAAAATCTTGCGCTCGTGTCAGTGTACAGCAAGCTGTACTATATCCAATTGATCCATAATCGATTAATGGATTATGCGATTATATTTTCTACACGCGCGAATATTCGATCTACTATACAGGGGGGCCTGCGAAATGTCTGATGGGTTTTCGTAGACCGCGGGGGCTGTCAAAACGCGGAGCCGGGTTCCGATGAACGCGCTGAACCTGGATTTACGCGAGTATCTCGACCCGACGATTCTTCTAACTGGCGTGAAATGGTAAGCGGAAGCGGAAATAAGGCAGGACGGTTGCGAGAAAATCTATTCCGCCTAACCGCGTGATCGACAAGGCGAGAACATGGTCGTGACCGAGGTAGTTGCGGGTCACGGTGAAATATTCCGAGAAAAGGGGAAAAGGTAGACTGGAAATGGAACATATGAATAGCGACGAAGAACTGGCTCGGTTTCAGACACTATAGTTGTACCAGCCCCGGGTTTCCATCCTTTGGCAATGCTTTCGACTTCCCAGAAGGATACGCCTTTTTCGTGTCTGGCCATAGCTGGACTTAATTCACTGTTCGTCCACGCAGTGGCGCAGGTATAATTCGCCGCGCCGTGGACGGCACGCCTTTTCGCGATTAATATCCAACAGCCTTCCACGGCGTTGCACTGTTTATACGTCCCTTATAATTGCACCCTCCCTTCTGTCCTAATTACCAGCTGCATTATCGAGCGTAATCGGGGTCGATGGGGGTAGAAACCCGGCCCTTAGTCGCAGACCGATTCCTCGCGGGAATTCGAACCAGCCGCGACACACTCTCCTCTCATTCTCTCTATCTCTCCTTTAGATGGATTCCTGAGGTGCTTTAAACCCGAGTACCGAGTATAACTTCACCGGTCATAGCAAGACAGGGGTAAGAACACCGTGGAAGAACGGTCGTTACGCGTGCACGGTTTATTAAAGCCGGCACGCAAAAACTTTGATCCCGGTGTCAGAGGTGTAGCGAGGATCAGTTTCACGGCTCGTTGAAGCCAGGACTGCGTCTGAATTCTACCATTCCCAAAAAAATCTGCTCTTTAAGCCCGGATTCCCCGGGACACACCCCTCTGTCCGGCACGATCGTCAGCTTTCGCAATTTTTCGCCCTGTTCCGCGGTTAGGAACACCTACCCTTCGTATCGCGAGCTATCTCGTTCCCGGGATTTCGTCCGGGGCGTACAACGCCAGACACGGTTCTTGCGCGTGCTAACCGGCTGCGAGTTGGCGAAAAACTGGCCAACTTTGCGGCCAGGGCAGCAAGCACGCCGACGGAGGAATTAACGCGTTTTAAAACGCCCTTTCTTTCCCTTGGCCAACTTTTCAACCCCGCTCTTGATAAACCTTTCCCCCCTAGAGCTCCTCGCGCTTTGTCCCTTCCTCTCTGCGCGCCCTCGCGAATTTAATTGCCCGAGTTTCTTGCGCCGTCGCTGCGCGGACGAGCGCGGACGAGCGCCGCGATAGTCGCGCGATTTATCGTCCCGTTAAGTCCCGTGAAATATTCGTAGACCTAGGCGACGGGAGCGATCGATCGGAATGGAAATTGGTAAAACGGCACGGACCGCCATCGCGCACGAATTTGTCGACGCCCGGCGACGCGACGCGGTAACGCGTTGGACGTGTCGCGTGCGCGGAACACGCCCGGAATCGGTATTCGCGACGATGTAACCGCGGTCGCTGTCGATCGTGAAACAATGCGTTTTACTGATATTTAGTTACGCGCTGTCAACGCCAGCAGTTACGCCGAACCCGCGATAACGCTTCGTCGAGAGCAGATTACGGGAAATTGGCTGTCGCGTCGAGAGCAGACGGAGTCCCGTTTCGATTGTCTTCTCCGATAGCCTTTTAATTTGCCCCATATTTATCGAGCCCCGTTCGGCTTTCTCCTTTTATTCCGCGAATTTATCGATTCCAAAAGCTTTGCCACGCGCAACGCGCAAATGGAGATTGATCGCTTTGCCGGGATGCTCGTTGATCTTCGTTCTCGCGTCTGTCTGACTTGGCTCTATGCCTCAAACGTGTATTCGATTCTTGGAATCTTAAAATATTCCATTTTTTAAATTCTCTGGCTTTTATGATTGCATAACAACTGCGCTCTTCGAGTGTCCTCGTGTACTATTCATTTTTGACGAAAGTCTAGTCAGTTTGGTGACTACCTTTATGCAGGGATGACCAAGCTTCTGTGGGTATATGAGTGGGATTATACGAGTGAGATATGGAGGATGCAAGTATGAGATGACCGTGATTTTGCTTTTAAAAGTTACTGCAGCTATCCAAAATATTTACAGAACGCATGATAAATTTTTCCAAGCTCCCATTCATCACGGAATGGCTACCATAACTCTATAGATCGTCTTATAGCTTCTATTAAAAAGAATGGGTGAGATTATTCGTCAGATATCGAGGATGCAAGTATGAGGTGACTGTGATTTTGCTTTTAAAAGTTACTGTAGTTATTCGACACGTTTACAGAACGCATCCTAAATTTTTCCAAGCTCCCATGCATCACGAAGTGGCTACCATAACTCTGTAGTTCGTCTTATGGCTTCTATTAAAAAGAATGGGTGAGATTATTCGTCAGATATCGAGGATGCAAGTATGAGGTGACTGTGATTTTGCTTTTAAAAGTTACTGTAGTTATTCGACACGTTTACAGAACGCATCCTAAATTTTTCCAAGCTCCCATGCATCACGAAGTGGCTACCATAACTCTGTAGTTCGTCTTATGGCTTCTATTAAAAAGAATGGGTGAGATTATTCGTCAGATATCGAGGATGCAAGTATGAGGTGACTGTGATTTTGCTTTTAAAAGTTACTGTAGTTATTCGACACGTTTACAGAACGCATCCTAAATTTTTCCAAGCTCCCATGCATCACGAAGTGGCTACCATAACTCTGTAGTTCGTCTTATGGCTTCTATTAAAAAGAATGGGTGAGATTATTCGTCAGATATCGAGGATGCAAGTATGAGGTGACTGTGATTTTGCTTTTAAAAGTTACTGTAGCTATCCGACACGTTTATAGAAGGCATTCAAATTTTTCCAAGCTCTCATTCATCACGGAGTAATTACCATAACTCTATAGATCGTCTTATGGCTTCTTTTAAGAAGGAACACTTCATTATATCGTCATTAGGTTATTCTTGCTTGACAACGATTAGTGACGGATGGTTCTTTGAGAAAATTGGAGTGTTTGGCTTCGAAATAGTAAGTGGATTGTCTCCCTATCTTGCTATCGCGTGTTTTTATATTCTACGAGCTAATAGGTCTAGCCTTTATATAGTCCCTTGACAGGGCTATGTAATTTATAATTGGATGAAGTTTCCGAATTTGAGGTGTAAGGATAGGAGTTACAAATGGAAAAACGAACTGAATTATTGCTCCTCCCCTCCATGGGGAGGACAAGCTTTAAGGTGTCATCGTGTTTTACCAAATACTGGGTCAGTAATATTCTTTTTCCTCGTGACTAATATCACCAAAACGGTATTTCAAGGATTAGCAACTTCCTTTCCCTGCTTTTGGGCACAAAATTCTCCGACTTTGATGAATCAATTGCCACCATAGATATGTTCGTAACTCTATCTCGTTGAACACGTGTTTAATAATAAAAGATTCCAAGAAAAGAGGGTCGAGAGACCAAGATAGGGTGTATCACAGAGGGAGATATCGAAATCAAATAAATGATCCATTGCATCTCGAGGTTTCCCAATTCCACCGTCATCTTTTAACCATACTCTACCCTTCTTACACACACGCGTTCAGTAACCACGACAGCCTTATCCTCGTGCTACCACTTGTTCTCCCTTGCTCGCTCTCTTAACTCTCGAGCGAGTTAACCCGGTCGAACAAGCGAAGTTCGTCGCTCATCCCAGTGCTGGATTTTTCAAAGCACCGAACAAAAACCAAAGTACGATTATTCCAAACCTGCTTAATTCACGGAAGCCACGCTAGTGCTTGCCCGACCGGGATTACACGGTTTATGCATCGCGACCCGACACCGTGGCGAAGATGCGTTACAAAGCTGATTGCGGCTATTATTTGGTCAAAGCACGTTGCAACCGATCCCGTGTACTCTCTGCGTTTCCCGTATTAGCTTTGCCTTGCTGTGCAGCGACGCCGTCGCTGGGCGGAAACGCGACCGCGAGATGCACGCGATCAGAAGAGCCAGTGATACGAGTCCGCGAGAGATCAGACGCGCCAGTGATACGGTCCGCGAGAGATCGGACACGCCTCGGATTCAGCGTTTGCGGTATTTATAATTCAGCGGGCGGGTGGCGGGACGATCGGATCGCGATAAATAACGCGTTCCCTGGTCGCATGAATATTTAACGATAGGAAAGCCGGCGGTAAGCCGGCGGCCACGATTCTCGCGAAGAATAATGGTTATGAGGTAAATTAAGCACGATCGAAGTAAATCATGGTCGACGGTTTTGGTCCATCGACGAGAATGCGGCGGGATGAGCCTCGTTGTTTAGAGCAGTGGTTGCCTGCTGTTCTTTTAAACGGGGTTGCGTTTCCTTTTTTATGCAGGCTTTTAGTATGCCTGCAGGCAGCCCAGCATGGGTGCGTTGTAAAGCGTTCCGCATTTTTGAGATCCGTGATTATGGGTGGCTGTAGAGATGATTTTGTTCCGTCTCATTCTAGGTTCATTCCTAAACACAGAGTTCTTCGAGTTAGTAGCAGAGGGTTTCAATTCTTTATTACACACGTTCAATGAGTTGTGGTCACTTAGACTACCTAGTACCAGTGGTCAATAAATCACCACTAGATGAAAGACAGAACTTGTTTAACCCTTTGCACTCGAGGAATTTTTCGTTCCAGAGGAATAGTAATTCGAAGACTTTGTGCCATAAAGTGAACGATTTTATTTTACTTTCACATTCCACAACACAGAGTTCTTCGAGTTAGTGGAAGGGGGTTTCAATTATTTATTACACACGTCCAATGAGTTGTGGTCACTTAGACTACCTAGTACCAGTGGTCAATAAATCACCACTAGATGAAAGACAGAATTTGTTTAACCCTTTGCACTCGACGAATTTTTCGTTACAGAGAAATAGTAATTCGAAGACTTTGTGCCATAAAGTGGACGATTTTATTTTACTTCGACATTCCACTCATCGTTGGGTAATTTTAAATTTGATATATTAGTTAACATCGATCTTTGGCTCCTGATTAAATGGTCACTGAGGGTCGCCTCTCGAGTGCAGATGGTTAAACATCCAATTTCACTGAAGGATGTCAAAAATACCCAACTCTAACAAGCATACAGAACCAATAGAAAAACATGCATCCACTACTCACATGCCACGCCAACTAAATTTTATAACAAATACAAAAAGGCTGATATTGATAAAAAAATGGAGAATTTTATTTATTACACAGTTTATTAAATACTGTATAATTCACGTAATTAACACGCAAATTTGTAATATGGAAAGGGAATACAAAGTTGATAGTGTTTTTGGCAAATATTGTTGCCAAATTAAGTACAGGTAACCCTCCTATAACACGGTAGATAGGTTCCCAGAAAACGTCGTGTTGTGTGAAACCGTGTTGTATGAGACCCAGACGCAGTACAAAAAGTTAGGTTACGTTTCGAAAACTTACTAGAAACAAATTTTTGTTTAATTCTACATAAACAACTTAATTTTTATTAAAAATATAAATGTATGTACAACACAAAACAAAAAAAAGAAACGAAAATATTATTTTAATTTAATGCAATTTTAATTTAATAAATTTCTTTGTCATCACTGCTCATGTATAAGTACAGTCTCGAACAAAGGTTTTTGCAATTTTCTTATTGTGTTAGAGCGAAACCGTGTTACAGGATGTTGTAGGAGGGTTCCCGCAATTTATGAATCGTGTTATAGTGAAACCGTGTTATAGGAGGGCTACTTGTAATATATTTGTACTCACAGAAAAATGTTATTTCCTGCAAACTTTTGTCAAATTGTAAACTATTTAATTTGAGAAAATTCCATATCATCAAGGAGCATAAATAATTTTTTAATTTCTTAGAGCACCATCACTCCTATTTGATTTCGTTTACGTCTATTTTATTCCAAGATTTATATACCGGTCCATTAATAAAATTCTATTTAATAAATTAATATAATACATCGACGAATGTTTCTCTCACCCTATTTCGAGGAGAAGGATACTTTCGAAGTTGGGACTCCTTATTGAAATTTTAAGTTCCACGTTAGCCCTACGTGGTAGTCAATCTCTGCCCATAGAGCGGCTCTGACACCTCTATTCGAATCGCCAGTGGAAGTCGCAGTTCACCTAATCGATCCCTCTCGATCGGGGAGATTTATATCGGTAAAAATGTGCGCCACTTTCAGCCACGTAACTGCGAGTCGACGGTGGAAACTCTGCGTCGACGAGGATCAAGCGAATTCAGCGGCGTGGCAGTAAATAATAAGAAGCCACGGTGTCTTTAGACGTACGGGCAATTTGGGCTACTGCCAGCTTGCGTTTCATATCTGAAAAGGTGGTTGCGTGTCGAGGTATTCCGTCCATAAATCTCGCGCAAAGTATTACCTAATATCCTCCTTACGATTTCGCGAAGCGATTTCGCGTTTCACTGCGAGACACGGCCGGATGGCTGGGAAAATAATTATCTGTCGACTTCTGTCTCGCGATCCTGGATCAAGCGCATCTACCTTGAAATATAGCCTCTGTAGTCGGCCTTTGTTGATTCCCCGTTTTGCACTCGCGTTCCTGACCTCGGCGAGTATTTCACAGCCTTAAGTCCTCCCCATTGCCTCCGATTTTATGGCGCAGAAATTTCCAATTCTTTCCGCGATTATCGATATCTCCAACACCGATCGATTCGTCGATCTCGATGGTCCGACTCGTTACATTCGAGTGAGAACCTCGTAAAATTCTCGGCACAGGGATCGAGTGTCTAATTCCGTCGATAGTCCTTCCGCGAGGGAGTTTTTCCTCGCGAGGACAAGGGTACAGTGGCCTGGTTTGGCACAATCGAGGCAAGACTTCCCGGACCACGAAACAGCTCGTTAGGTGGACGGGAAGGATAGTGATTCGACGGAAGTTCGTTCCCGATCTGTCTTTTTTACTTGCCCGGGATCCTCCGGCTAATGAGATTTGCCGGCTGCGCCCTAAATTGGCCCCTTGCTTCGATTATCTCTCATTCGTCCGCGGGTCCAATTAGGGCGATCAATGGCGCAGCCGGCATATAATTATAAATAAATTCGCAAGAAGCGGCTACGTCCATGCACGTATTTCGTCGGAGACCATTTGGAAGTCGAGGATCCCGTGGAACTGGCTCGTTCGTTAGCCCGACGACTCGTACCCCTGTCCTTTCCACGCTCTCGAAGCTCCTTCCGGCTGGATCGACCTAATAGATCTCGAGCATCGCGCGAAGGTAAATTGTGCGCGGCCACTTTGAGATATTGAAACTCCGGGAAGGGGAGTCGTGAACGTTATAAGGGTCTCGGGGAGACCGCGTTTCAATCCCTCTCCCTAAAAAAAGGAGAAAAAGGAAAGAATAAAAAATGAAAAAGGAGTTTGCCAGAGTCGAGACTCTCCTCTCGAATTAAACGTTGCGAAGTACAACCGTCGTCGTTAGAGCGAAGATTAATTTTGACGTTTGCTTTTCCGAACTTCCCGCCAAACTTCTCGACACCGTATTTTCCCGGATCGATAAATTGTCCTATCCCCGGGAAAGTTTCTTGGCAATTTAGTCGAACAGCGCGTAACCTTGCGCGTCGACGTCGCCGAGTGAGACGCGCCGCGTAGTACGCATGCGCCCGCCATCTTGTCCTGCCGGGCCGCTGCGACATGGCCGCCGACGCACGTGTTCCCCGAATCAATTTCAACGGACCTAGAGTCCCGATAGAAGACGGATATCTGTTTGGCAATTTCTTGCGCTGTCTCATAAGTTAGGAGGGAACGTGGAAGAAAAGTCGGGGCCACGCTAAAGGCGCGGATAATTTTTTAACGCTGAAATACTCCCGGCCCATTGCGAGCGGCGCTCGTAAATAACGAGCTCGTGCTTCCTTCGCGCCTCGAACGACACAGAATTTTATAGGTGGCGCGATAAATAGCAGCCGCTTGTCGATTCCATTATACGCGTTATAAATCACCGCTGATGATTTACGAAAATACCACCGGTCCCACCTCCCTCGCGCAATAATATCTGTTTGATTGGATCGCGTGGCGCTAAAAGTTCTCGATCCGAGGCGATTCGTCTTAGGAACCGGCTGACAGACAGGTATTGCCCCAGGGAACGACGACGAGGCTGCGGAACCAGCGAAATTCTCGCTTCGCGGATGTAGAAACGACGGGGATTTTAAAGCAGATTCCTCGCCATTTCCTCTCCGTCAAAATTAATTCGAGATTGTTATTCTCGAACTTCAATGAGAAAGTTACGTCGGAGTGTTCAATCTAGGGAAAATGGCACTCCGCTGATCGGGAATTATGGGTACTTCTACGTTCTCTATCGTCTAACGAGAGATTTGTTTCCGTTAATTGTCACGTCAATAAAATCACGTCGTTTTGGAGATTTTTGACAGGGACTATTACAAATTTTCTTATTCGTATTCGTTACCATGTAAATATAATTACCATCTAATTGACGTACATTATTTTTGAATTATTTTAAAGTAATTTCTCGTGAGGGTAATCGGTGATACATTAAAAATGTTTCGCGGTATGGAAATGGGATTTAAGGGTGGTATTTCCCATATACTGTAAGAGAGGTCCGAGATTAAACAAACGGGGAACTTTATTCTATGGACAAACAATTAATTACTCATTCTGCCGTTCTTCGAGTTCTTTTATATGGTATACTCTTCTACTCTTGATTCTTCGAAATATTCCCAATCAACGTAGCCAATCGTGGTGTCATGGCGATGCATGTCATGTCAGTTTTCAATCGTGCATGCACATACACGCATATACACATACCGCTGATAATATAAATTTTTTCTTAGGGGGATGAAAATTTGCTCTATTCCTTAACTATCCATAGACCAACTGACATAAATTAATAACGATGGACACTTTGGTACTCTTATTTATCAATTTAATATCAGTCATCACACGTGCATGCACACACACATACACACGCATACCGCTTATAATATAAATCTTTGGTTAGGGGTATGAAAATTTGTTCTGTTTCTTTACTATCCATAGATCAACTAACATAGACCAATAACGATGGACACTTTGATACTCTTATTTATCAATTTAATATTAGTCATTACACGTGCATGCGCGCACACACACACATACACATTTCACTTACAATATAAATCTCTGCTTCTTAACTGTCCATAACCAAATGACATGGACTAATAACGATGAACACTTTGGTGCTCTCATTTATCAATTTAATCGAAACAGGAGGACAAAGAATGATTCTTCGGGTATTCCGGAAATTGTGTAATGTTCAAAACACCCCGAGGATGCGACAGTCAGCTCGTTAGAACGTGTTTCTGGACTGCATAAAACTTGCTCGACTACAGCAAGCTGATTAGAAGTTGCCCGGAGCGCGTCTGAGGATTAGTCATCTCCTAAAAGTGAAGTTTAGACGGAAGCTCATGACATCTTGCGCGGCGTGGCATTTATGCTGCATAAATACAGAGCCCGAGGAATCTAGTTCGCAAAAAGGAGCTAGTTTCCATAGAAGCCTTTGCAGGCTGCCGCTTTCGCGCAACAGTTAAACTGAATTTCAGCCGGGCTTTGCGCGAAGTTCCGAGCACGTCTTCAGGGAAGCATGGCCCCGATGAAAAAGCCTTCAGCATCTTGTACCATTTAACGTTCGGTTCAGCTGAATTTCGATAAAAGTCTTGCGCCGCGAAATATCCTAACGACTCGTGACGTTTTATTAATAGCAATCGCTCCGACGATTTATACGTAACCTATCTGGGCCGAATTTATCGAACCACGGGTCCGTAAATAAACACCGTATTTTTTTTTTTTACAAATGGGCACAGATATTAAGCCGATTTATCATGACCGATAGTACATGGACGAAACGGTCCATTTGTTTAAGCGACAATAAAACGGATTAATTTCTTCCCATTTCAATTTTTAACCAGGATGGGAAACAAATATAGTAGATATTCGTAAAATTTTGGAAATTAATAATAGACACCCCGTTCTATTATCTCCGAGAATTACTGCTTTCCACGTTGTATATTTTCCACTGTATTGTACACCGTATTGTTTACAATTGCAACTCTCTAATCGGTTAGCACTTTGAGTGCCACGTTGGTCATATATGACGGGCCATGACTTCTCCTGTGGCGCCACGATGGTCATTGGTAACCGGAGCGCTTGAACTACTTGGACTGCATTGAACTACATTGAATGGAAATTGACAATTAGTGAATTTTGAATATAACCGCTAATTAGAAGGTACTTCGAAATAAGAAGTGCTCCATTGAATAAATAAAAATTTTTATTAGAACATCGATCAAAGAGATATAACAAATCTTGTATCTATTGTGCACTCCCCTGGCGTCCTGAGCGAAATTAGTCATTTCGACGTGGCAGTCAAAGGGTTAGGTTATGGAGGATGAAGCAAACTATAATTCAACTGACTCCCAAAAAAATTGGAACAAGTAGAATATATTACAATTAACCCTTTGACTACTGTGGGCGCCTAAAGGCGCTTAGAAATCTTGCGCTTGTGACACTATGGACGCCTAAAGGCACTAAAAAGTTTCTTTAGCTGTTAAATTCTAAGTACGTACAGTAACAATTTACTACAAGCTAGGAAAAAATAAATAACTTCGTTTTAATATGTGGAATACAGTGTTTTAATTATTATTTGAATATATTATACAATAATTGCTCAGAAATTCACACCTAACAGAAAGTTTCACCGTATTTGATGTATTATACATGGCAAATTTATTTCTACCGTATGGTACAGCTGGTGTGTTTCAAAGTCTGCTGTAATCAAAGGATTAATACTGAACTGTGACCATGGTCTGAATCTCCGTTTTTAAACAAAATTTTTCAACGTTCTTTCATCCTCTTAATTATTCGTCTTCGCTATTTTTCCTCTAGTTCTAATTCCATTCTTTAAAGATTATAGTTCCTCTTCATTTACTGGTCATTTGACCGATCACCGAGTCAAGACACATCTATTGTGTCTGTGCTTGAGCTGCTTTGCGCATTTGCGTGGTACCTCGCCTTTGTAACATACCCGCAGATGGTGAATTGTCCCGCACACGATTCCGTAGTCAGCCGTAAGGAGTTTCGCTCTGAGGAGCTTTGCTCTTGAGTTACTTTAGGTCTGGTTACACATATGTAGTCCAGCCGGTAGTCTCCATATTGCAACGCGTCATTCACTCTGTGCCACTCAATAGGATGTAGTACAATTGTATGTAGAACACCATCCACTGGGTCCCGAGGGACCCAACGAGGAGGTGAGACGAATGGTTTTTCACTGATGTGAACTCGCTAACTTTGTCCAAATTTTCCGCACCATGACAGCGAATTATAGGTAATGTCAGTACCATCGGGATATAGGGGACCTCCTCCACTAGGTATCCTTTGTATTACGGTGGTGTCGAAGAGGACGAAAGGAGAAGGCAGGGATGCGTTTCGTCCTGGTCCTACTAGTGCACTCGTCCCTAAGGCTACTTGGTAGCTAGGTAGTTAGGTAACTAAGTATCTAAGTAGCTAGGTAGCTAGGTAACTAAGTAGCTAGGTAACTAGGTAGCTGGGTAGTTAGATAGCTAGGTAGCTAAGTAACAAATCCTGCTTTAGACAGAGGTAATATTGGAAAATCTGGAAATTATATACGTAGAAAGCAGAGGTTTTACCTTTTACGAGAAAGTCCACGAACTTCCTTGAAGTTGAAATCCACGTAGTGACGAGGTTGAGGACGATGGTCGCCACAGGGGTTCCCGACTGGAACCCATCCAGTCAGAACCCACGCCGATCTTCTTTCTCCTAGTCAAAAAACGATACAAATCGTCATAGCGAAAAATTTCAAAAATTTGAAAAGCGTACAACGGTCTACTACCAGTTGTCTGTCCATCTCTGAAATTTGTCACCAAAGGAAATTCCATGCTCTCCACTTTGTTCTCGCTCATTCATCCATTCGCACAGGTACGCGACTTTGATCGCGTTCGGTTCGGTCGAGTTCGGTCGAACGAATTTCGGGTTCTCTGACGAAAAGTGGAGCGCATCTGTGCACGATATGGGTCACGCGGGGCCTATAAATAGGCTTAAGCACAAAGCACACAACAACCTTCGTTCTCTGTCGCTCCTCCAGCTGTCGTTTCTTCTCCAGCGAGATCAAAGTTGCGGAGTGGCACCGCGTCGAGTGGATACGTGCTGATCTGAAGGGCTTAAAGCGGCGTGCAGTGGCTGGCTGCGAGCGCTCCACGAGGCTTTTCATAAATGCTGAAGGTGCGAACTAAGCTTCGGCCAAAGGAACAGACGAGGTCGGATTATCCTTTTGCGCGGCGATTCTGAAGAATCATCGAGTCATCGCCGACCCTCGCGAACGGGGTAAATAAATAAAGCTGATAGGAACACAGGGGTGGCTGGGGGTACGGCCTCGAGTGCCAAGAAGAAGTCTCGTTTGTCCCGTCTTTTAATTAGGGATATTAAAAAGTTTCGAATTTCCAGCGTTAACGAGTTTCGTGTATTCCAGCATTTCGGGCATTTCAGCGCGAAAATTCGTTAACTTTCGTTAAAGAATTTCGAGTTATTACGTCATTACGCGAACCTTCGTAACGCAATTAATAGACGCGCCGAGATTTTTTCGTTTATTTCGAATCTTCGGGGATGCGAGAAATTCGGGGTGTAAAGAAATTGCAGGAGAATACGTTAAAATTAACATAATCAAATTTACTCCGTGGAATGGTGGATTGGTACTTATTTAAAAAATATTTAGCGAAATTAGCAGGGAGAGGTGGAATACGTAAAATTTGGAGGTAGTAACGTGGAGCTATACACAGAAACTAGCTAGGATAAAAAATCTTATTAAACTCATGAAATATTATGATATTATGCAAAGTAGCTTGAAACGTTGATCTTCCTAATTCCGGAATAAACAAACTTTACGTAATATTTTATAATTAATTAGATAGCCGTGATTATATCAAAACGGCGAGATAATCATAAAATATGTAATTAAAGTTTGGAAAATATCTCGTCGGTACATCTGTTACTTTCATATACCTCCACGAAGAAATTCTAACACGGAAGAATGGATAGAGTAATGAGTAGAGTGCCTGATTTGTAATGTGTGAATCCCTGGATCGAATCCCCACAATCGACACTTTCAAATTTTTCGCTAGTTTTATTAATTACAAAATATTTTCAAAATAAAACTATTAATTTCCCAACCAAACTTCTTCGAAAATCCATAAAGAACACAAAGTCCCCAAAAATATCTGAAAAAATGAAAAAGTTCGTTGAAAAACAAATGTATAAAAAGGTTCTGCATACGTAGAGAATTCTAAAAGAATGAAAAAGGAGATAAAAGCGTGCAACGAAAGGCAGTATAAAGAAACTAAAAAAATTATGAAAATGTAAAAGAAGCTAAAAAAGCTCGTCTAAAAATATGGAACTAGGAAGGAAAAGAGCGAAAAAAAGAGAGAAAAATAAAAGAAGTGCTAAAATTGTGCACGGAAAACTGCAACAACTCATCGCTTAAGGGGTGAACCGTGACAGTAAATCGCGCAACTTTCGTTGACAGGTCGACAAGCCTCGAGACAATTTCTGTCAAATGCTGGGATTCACCTAGCAGAGTAATCATATCTGCTGAATCATGTTAAAGTCTTGTCTGTGACCACGAATAAGCCCACGCTATTTCTGACAATCATGACTATGTCACCACGTCATGACAGCGTGTTTCTCTCGTCAGATGACGATTTGTACCAGTTCCCAGCTGTCAAAGAATTCTACTTTAAACACCTCGAAGTCTCCGAGATGTTGTTACGAGGATACCTATGCTCGCAGGGGATTTTACTATGGTATTCCCTTGGAATTCTATCAGGACATCCGAGTTTTCTTGGCTTTCTGCCAAGATGTCCATTTCCAAGGGACCACAAAAGATATTCAGCTTCACCGGAGATCCTACCGAGCTACTCGAGAACACGGTGATTGCTTGCTTCGATCGAGCTTTGAATCCGCAACCGAATCTTTGCTTCGTTCATCCTTTGAATCCACCTTGCCACTTATGTAACAATCGAACTGTTATAGGTCTTGGAAAAAAGGATTTCTGAAAGCATTCGGTGACTGGAACAAGAGCAATGGTTTATTAACGATCGTCGTAGAAGGATCTGTCTTATCTGCCAAGTTCCTCGTATTCGTCTTAAGAGAAAAGAGTTGGAACTTCCTTTGACTTCTCATGGAAGTATGCCAAATCCATCGCAAAGTTACGAATGTTCCGCCAATTTTCCTTCAATTTTTAACGTTGTTGCATCTCTCTCTTACTTCTGAACAGGATTAAGTAATTTACGAATACGCTGTATTTCTCGCGCTATATTCCACGCAGCGAGATTTATTCCGCCGAAACGCGTCGATATTCTCTCTCTCTTTTATTCTCTTTTTTTCTCTTTTTCAAAAACGACCGGACGTCCGCTTCGGAAGATAAATGCGTGACAGAAAGTTCCGCAAATCAATTGAACGCAACATATTTCTTTTTTCCCCCTCTATTTTAATTATTCACGCAACGAGACTCGCCGATCCCCAGGTTTCCCGGGGTTCCGTCGTTAAATTTATTCACTTATCGGCAGACGAACGCTTCGCCATCGCGCTTTCTCGCGCAATCGTTATTTACCGAGGGGAAGCCAATGATGGTAAAAAATCGTTCACACTTCCAGCGCCACCGACACGCATTTGCGTAAAGAACAGACTTTTCCACGCCGCCGATATCCACCTACATCGTCGATTTTTACGACCATCGCGCGTATGGCAACTTGAGATTATGGCAACGAAGCGCCTGCCGGCTTCTATCGGTCGAAGATCACGCCATACAGACATATATTCCGTTCAACGAGAATTGGCAGGAAATATAAACAAAACTGGCACGTGATGGATGCTGCGGACGAAGATAAGTGGATGTTGAAGATCGATGTTCAGGGCCGACTTTTGGGAGTCCTCAACAGGGGCTCCTGCGTAAAAGGCTGAAGATGGAGGACAAGAGGTTTTTAGTCAACAAAGCACTACGTTTTCTGAGTAGGACTTTATTAATATACCGGGGGGCCAGATGCGGAAAACTGAAGACAATCTTTTTGGGAAAGACCCGTGTCGTTAGAAAGGCGTAAGCGGACTGAACCATTTTTCGCTGTTCGTTAGACGTCGAGATGGTCCGCGCGTCCGCGAGTCATGGGGCCCTGGTCATAAAGATATAAACCATGTCCCCAATGACCCGGAACCCTCGATGTCACGAAGCAATGGAAAATATATACAAAGGACCTTCGCTTTCCGCATCTGGGATGTGTCCTTACAAGGCTAGCCAAAATTTTCGAATATTTCGAAATATTCGATCTTAGGAATCAATTAGGGCCCAGGTCTGATGTTTCGGTTCCGATTTATATTTCTTGCTAATTCTCGTTGAATAGAGTATAGAAGAATGACTTGCAAAGCTCACAGAGCGTTTTTCAAACGATCAGAATTTATTTCCCAAATGGTTTCGCTCGCCGCTCGCGCGAGATCGGAACTTATGCAAATTTTCGACACCTCGAACTTACTCGAGCACACGAGTACTTACGGAGTGTGCCGTGGGTATTAACATAAATCCACCTCGGAAGTTGAAGGTACACGAATTCCCTGGTGTTTCGGAAAAACTATCACACGCATTGACGCATGGGCCGATTTTAAGGTTGGTTCTCAGCATCATCACGAGCAAATGAATAGTGTGCCGTGGGTATTAACATAAATCCACCTCGGAAGTTGAAGGTACACGAATTCCCTGGTGTCTCGGAAAAACTAACACGCATCGACGCATGGGCCGATTTTAAGGTTGGTTCTCAGCATCATCACGAGCAAATGACATTCCTGTGAGATTGTAAAATGGAACGCGATGTTTTCCACGCACTCGGGGACTCGTTAACGTCGCTTCAGTCTGAATTAGGATGCCTCTCGAGTATCCATCCGTACTTCATTCTATACTTCATTTATTACACGTATACTTGATCTACTTATTCTTTCTTACAGACGTCACTCACTGTTACATCAATATATATTGAAATCTGTGTCAACCATTATCACAATATTCCCTCAAGCATTCATTCCCTTTTGTTCTAATGTAGGAATCCCGGACGAGACCCCAAAATATGTAGGATCAAGGTGGTTGGTGATTTGTGAGGAGCTAAAGATGAAGTCACAACTAGCGGATCTCTGATTATCTCTGTTAGACGACTACGACTGACTCTTCACTGCCGATCTGACTCTTAATTAATTCTCAACTCTCAATCTGACAGCTCTCAATAATGAACTCTCAACTGTCAATCCTTAATTCTGGCGACTACCAAACTTCTGACCTGATAACTCTTGATCTTAACCAACGACTCTCTAACCACTGACTCTTCTTAACTCTATAACTCCTAACTCTTGAGAAACTAACTCCTCTGTCTTTCAGAACGGGCCCTTTTAAAGCTCGTTCAGAGAACAAGCGCTTCCCTGAAAGAGGAGAAACGCCCTCCACGCCCAGGTCAAGCTTGAAGGAGACTCCTCCCTCCGAGTTAGCCACTTTGAAGGAACCCTCGCGGGTACCCTTCCTCAGAGATGATTACGACCGCGTCACCCTCGGTTTATGCATGGGAAGACTGTGGTTGCGCGAGACCAACTCACGTGACCTGGGCCCGACTTCCTACGGCCCATCTGACAGCCAGATCCTAACGGGTCCTCTAGATTTCCAGACGGGGACACTCTACCCTGATAAATGAGTGCCCCTCAATTACCATTTTTACATATATTAAAATCTATGTCACCCATAACCGCAATATTCCCTCACGCATTCATTCCCTTTTTCGTTCTAAATCTTAATCTTTCTCACCCGATGCATTTGCTCACGTTCCCTCAAAATTCCCCAGTTCGACGCCATCTTAATTATTCATTTTTCACGACTTGGAAACACTGCGCTCGCTCGTCTATCCCATTTGCTGTTCGCATTCTCTCAGAACCATACCTGTTTCATTACATTCCCACGCGATATTAAAATTAATTTTCAAGCTGTTAATATTAATAGCAATTAAGAGGGTTATAGTGCTGTAGGTTTATTTAACGAGATTCACAACAACGTGTAATGGAAGCGTGCTACAGTCTGCTGTCCGATGGCGTACACCCTCGCGAAGATTTAGCCCAAAGGGTTAATGATTACATTCAGCGATCGCGATGAATATGCCGGCTTACGATAATCAGGTTACCTGAAATGCCGCTGCAAATCGAAACTACTTTGCCTAATTGTATTACCGTCGTTGCTACTTGTTCGGGGCGAATGGAGATTGCAGCCGATCATTCTGCGCGTAACTCGCCAGTTCAAAGCTATTTCCTCGAACAGAGATTGAAAGGATAGCGAACGTGTTAGGGAGGGAAGAGTTGGTAGTTAATTATCTTGTTCTTGTCCATGGTTCCATCATTTAAGCGGCGGTGTTATCCTTTAAGTCTGTTTAAACGATTAAATTTCCAGCGAGCAGAAATCACGCGTGCGGCTACTTCGGGCGATTATGGCAACGCGTGGCTGCTGAGACACGACTGAGTATTAGACCCGGGGATAATGGACGATAAATTCTTCCGTGTTCTCAGCCTCGAGTAAATTCTTTAAAGTAGCGGTATAAACAACGCAAATCCCTCTATTCATCTGGAATCCAACATGGCGGCATTACGAGCCCGCAAGCCGATTCTTGTGTAAATAACCCAAGGTTTAACGCCACCTGTTCGTTTTCACTTGCAAATCCAAATATCCTTCTTCTAGCAGCTCGTCCGAATTACTGTCTGCATCTCGCAAGAAGTTACACGAAAGTACTGCGGGCCTAATTAGCCGAAGCATCAGGAGAACGATCATTTTAATATGTATTTTCTGCTCTCCTTCATACTGCGTGAAACTTGGAAGAAGTCAAGGAAGTCAGGTTGACACAGTTACATTCTCATATAAACACGAACACACGCGAGTTATTTTAATTTCTTAGACACTCGCTTGCTTTAATTCAAATCGCGATGACAACTAATAATAATGTTTAAAAAATTATAAATAATTTAAAAAAAGAAACTCGCGATAATCGTGTGACTAACGCAAAAAACATCGCGACTGACTTCTTCTGAGCTGTCTACAGTACTACTTGAATCACGCAACGAAGGCTGTCAATGGGACGGATAGATCGAGTTTTCCCTTTACTCCTCTGGAGTTTCGCGAGACTTCTTGCGAGACAAACACAGTAAGTCCCCCTCAGTCCCCGATAAAGCGATTTTAAGGTTTCATGGGCGAAAGAGGCTCGACTGGCCGATGGTAAAGTATCTTCGACAGTGTTCAAGCGACCATAAACTCTTTGCTGATCTCACGCCAATGGCCGTTTTTCTCTCGTGGTACCCTTATCCACGATTTTTTCCGTCCTCGACGACGCTTTTTACGACGCCATCGTGGAACGTATGTGCCTCACCGAGTACCGAGCGAAGAGGAGGACTTTCGAGCAAGTTCCTCGGCACCCTCGCCACTCGATCTTCCGGCAAGAAAGCTTCTCACGGTTTTGACTACGATTGTGATTAATTGCTACGCCTTTGGCTCGCACGCACGTCCTGTGTAGCAGGGGCGAGGGATTAACCTCGTGAAGAAAGTGACCTCGGTCGTAGTAATAGATTCCCTTGGAAAAGGTTTTCCTCGTTGCTCCATTCAGCACGTCGCCTTGGAGGCCCTCGAGACTCCTTTTTCCACCGGATGTGTTCCTCCTGGCGGTTTAATTCGCGAAGCAGGGTCGAGACGACTTGGTCGAGTCTTGGATGACCAATGGGAATTCGATGGTGCTTCTTAGTTACTTCTGGTTACTTTTTTAAACGGATTACTTCGCGGAGACTGTTGCGATAGGAACTATACGAAAGTTGAGGGTTGAAATTCAACCTCTTTCTGTACGATCGCAATTCTTTGAAAAAATTAATTTTTGAGAAGATGAAGGATGTCTTATAGTGATTCGTAGATTTATTTACACGTGTATTTTCTTTTGGGAATTTAAATATTTTCTTTTTCTTTTTCCTCGATTAAAGTGGTTTGTTTGAAATTTTCAAAGTGTCTATTGTAATGTCTTACGAGTCACGTACAAGTGATTTGTACTTACATGGGTATGATCGTCCTTTTAAATGGATTATTTCGCGAAGAGTGTTGGGATAGGGACGACACGAAGGGTTGAGGGTTGAAATTCAACCTCTTTCTGTGCGATCGCAGTTTTTTATATAAATTCATTTTTGAAAAGATGAAGGATGTCTTATAGTGATTCGTAGATTTATTTACACGTGTATTTTCTTTTGAGAGTTTAAATATTTTATTTTTCTTTTTCCTCGATTAAAGTGGTTTGTTTGAAATTTTCCAAGTGTCTATAGAAGTGTTTTGTGAGTCACGTACAAGTGATTTATACATGAATCTGATCGTCTTTTTAAATAGATTATTTCACGAAGACTGTTGGGGTAGGGACGACACGAAGGGTTGAGGGTTGAAATTCAACCCCTTTCTGTGCGATCGCAGTTTTTTATATAAATTCATTTTTGAAAAGACGAAGGATGTCTTATTGTGATTCGTAGATTTATTTACACGTGTGTTATCTTTTAAGAGCTTAAATATATTTTTTCTTTATTTTTTTGATTAAGATAGCTTATTGGCCAGTATTAATTTTGGTAGATTTGGAAGATTCGTGTAGGTGCTTTTTGAAATTCTCCAAGTGCCTATTGAAATGTCTTACAAGTGAATCTAATCGTCTCGATACGTAGACTACATTGAAAAATTTCCGAGAAATATTTTTTCCAAGTCTCTGAAATGTTCAATGTGGAAATGTTGTAACGGTATAAATCGTCGGATTATCTACGATTTATCGTAACCGCGTCATTTTTGAATTTCAATAAAGTGCCGCGAGATATTCAAATTCCTGTTTATTCTAACCAGCAGCTACTTTTTGTCGACGTACCACGAACATCACGCGCGAATATTTACGTTCGCAAGTTTACATAAACAATTCTGAATTAATGGAGGATGACACTCGCCGGGAAATGTTTGAAGATCATACGGCAAGCGCGAAGTGCCATTTCCGCATAAATTCGCGTTTCCACGGATTTAAATCGAGGGAAAAATATTCGTCGAACGAAGAATATTTCAGCTCTGGCATTTTTCTTCCTATCCAAAGAACATTCGTCCGTAGAAGAATCTCGACTGCAGCCCGCGAACGTAAGCCTGTCCGTCGATAACTCGAATCAGACTGTCTTAATATTATTTCTCCTCGTTTCCTCTTTTGCCTCCATTCCGTGGAAGAAATTTCAAATCTCCGCGGCGGGGGCTTACGGTTCCCTCTACTCCGGCGACATCGCTTTAAACGTCGTTTTTACGTGGCTAGAAATAAGGAGATTGGGCTTTATCGCGGCTAAGCCGGAGGATGCGGGAGCTTGGTCTTTTACAGTCGCGAAATTGGCCGGGATTCACGATTCCTTCGAGCGTCTCGGGACAATAATTGCCCTCCGCCGTTTCTGCATCTGCTTCTCCCGGGTGCCGCAGTGAAATTTCGCGCCAATTGCCACGGCTGTGCCGCAATCGAAATCGATGCATCGAATACGATACGATTCCATGGAATAACTTACGAAAAACCTCGGCAGAACCACCCCTTCTCCCTGCAATCTCGATATTGTAGGATTTTTAGCTGTATTAACCCTCTGCACTCGGCGATATTTTCGTTACAGAAACATAGTAATTCGAAGACCTCCTGCCATAAAGTCGACGATATTTTCAAAACGGTAGTTGAATTTTTTGGTGCAAATTAATTGTAATACATAGAATTATTTTACCTCGATATTCCACGCGTCGTTGGACAATTTTAAATTTGAGATATTAATTAACAATGATCTCTAGAATTTGATTAAATGGTGACTGAGTGCCCTGGACTCGAAGATTTCTTCGTTGTGAAGATGCAGCTCTTCTTAGATTTTTATAAGCTCACTGATACTCTTTTTGCTAAAATTAAAAAAAGAAAATCGCGAATTTTCGTGAGAAACGAACGAATAGAATAATTTTATTTCGATGCTCTTAATATAATTATCATCATCCAGTATAAAAGTTATAGCATTAGAACACGGTGACCGGGTTAATCCTATTGTAGACTAAAATCTGCGTGTCTAATAAAGAACAACTCTCTTTTTTTAACAAAAGAAATTTATTTAATTGACATAATACATCAGGTTCCTCTGAATTATAACACTCAACGTCTCGACTACACCCCGTCTGCCTGCTTCGCGCCCTTGCATCCCTATTTAAAGCCAGATCTATCTCATTCTATACACACGCTCTCTCTCTCAATCATTCTACAGACATTCCTACAAAAGGATTTGCCGCTATCATTTGTTCTTTCCGCGTCAAACGCCCAAGTCGGACCCGATGTTACGCGAAAAATTGGTAAAAGAATTTCTTTTTTAATAATAAAACAGGTTTATTTAATTAACATATCACACTAGATTCTTCTCAACTCCAACACGCAATCCTCTATTCTCGACTACACACCATCTATCTGCCTCGCACTCTTGCATCCCTATTTAAAGCTAGATCTATCTCATTCTATACACACGCTCTCTCTCTCAATCATTCTACAGACATTCCTACAAAAGGATTTGTCGCTATCATTTGTTCTTTCCGCACCAAACACTCGAGTCGAACCCGATCTTATATTCACCGTTGTCATCACTTGACGTTAAGGTGGGGCAATCCTTATCTACTCATTGCACCTGATACTTCCATTCGCTACCCCTTGCTTTTCAAGGAGCAGTCCAAACGCTTCCATGCACTCCGCACACTCGTTCACCTCGTCAAAGCCGATGCCTCTATTTATTATTTGATAAAGTCCTTCGCCATTCGCCCACAATATTATCCAACTCTCTATCCACCGATAACACCCCCGCGGAATGCCGGTTGTTTTCCGGAGCCTTGCCCAGAAATTTCATTAAACCGTCATCGCGAGTTGCCGGAACACGTCCTCGAGGCTGCGAAGAAAAATATCTCGCTACTCCGGCGCTATTATCATTTGAACGGCCCCGGGGAGCGAAGATAAATCAAAGAAAGACGGGACGTTAAGAAGCTCCCCGTCGTTCCATTGTGTCGCGCGCTCCGCAGCAAAAGCGCAGTCAAAAGAGATCGACGGAGAGTGCATCGCGAGTGCATCCCTCCAGCAGATGTTGCGGGCTGCTCGATCGATCCTGTCGTCCACCGCGTATCCGACAATGAATATATTTTTCTCCTATCCCGACCGATCACGCAGTCTCTTCTACCTTCCACCTCACCTCCTAGATCCTCTTCCCTCGTCTCTCTCCACGAATTTCGCATCCTGTAAAGAGTTGGTAGTGGGGATTGGAGAGAGCAAAGGCAGTGCAATTGGACGAGACCAAAGGTGAACTGCGAGATTACTAATTACCTGCTACTTCGAGTGTCACGAACAGAGAATTCTGCGCAGGTTCAATCCTCGAGTCGCATGGGACGCATCTACCGAGGAGTTCGTGCTTTGACGCGGGTCCTCGGGACCCAACCCTTTGCGATGGACGTTCTGGCGTGTTGTATCAATTATTTCATGCTGATTCGGTCGTTTATCGATATCGCGGGAATGAAAGCCTTCGGAATGGGCGGCGTTTGCGCGTGGATCGAGTGGAACGAATGTTTATGTCAGAGTGTCGATTGCGAGTGATTCCAGGAATGTACTTGAAGATCCGGGGTACATGTTACCATGTATACCATGAGGCGAGGTTGTATGCGAAGTAACTGATCGATCGAGAAAGAGGGTAAAGGTCAAAACGAGTTAGAGAGAGTGTTAGAGTATGAACACGAGATACCTTAAACATTTTATGGAATAATTATCGTTTTATTATTACTGGATCTCGCGTTGAATGTACTTGAAGATATAGCGTGCATGTCGCCATGGGACTAGATTATGTTGTGCATGTGAAAGGTGACTGATCGAGAAAGAGAGAATAAATCTGGTAAAAGAGAGGATGCGAGAAAAGTCAGAATGAGTTAGTTAGAGTGTTAGACTGTGAACACGAGATACCTTAAACATTTTATGGAATAATTATCGTTATTCGTTGAATGTACTTGAAGATATGGGATACATGTCGTCATAGGGCTAGATTACGTTGTGCATGTGAAAGGTGACTGATCGAGAAAGAGAGAATAAATCTGGTAAAAGAGAGGATGCAAGAAAAGTCAGAATGAGTTAGTTAGAGTGTTAGACTGTGAACACGAGATACCTTAAACATTTTATGGAATAATTATCGGTTTATTATTACTGGATCTCGCGTTGAATGTACTTGAAGATATAGCGTGCATGTCGCCATGGGGCTAGATTATGTTGTGCATGTGAAAGGTGACTGATCGAGAAAGAGAGAATAAATCTGGTAAAAGTGAGGATGCAAGAAAAGTCAGAATGAGTTAGTTAGAGTGTTAGACTGTGAACACGAGATACCTTAAACATTTTATGGAATAATTATCGGTTTATTATTACTGGATCTCGCGTTGAATGTACTTGAAGATATAGCGTGCATGTCGCCATGGGGCTAGATTATGTTGTGCATGTGAAAAGTGACTGATCGAGAAAGGGAGAATAAGTGTGGTAAAACAGAGGATGCGAGAAAGGTCACAATGAGCCAGAGTGTCAGACTGTGAACATGAGATGTCTTAACTCTATGCGACACAGGACTTCAAGTAATAAAATAGACCCATGTTGCATAGAAATTTTATTGCACTTTAAATAAACCAAAATTGGTATATTTTTACTATAACTAATAAGGGAATCACATAACGTAAAAACATAAAATCAGGAAGAAAAGATTGTCCCGATAAACCTTCCGCTTGCAACAATTGATGAACCTGTATTGGCATGTTGAACGTTTCCAATACAAGCGAATACATTTATAACATTTGTTGAAGGTATTGCCAACTGTTTTACGTAAATAAAACGAAATATAAAGCTATGGGCATGCAGCTATTGCAATACTTTGAGGATTTTGTGGACTAAAAATGTCCCACCATGCATTACGGTGCATCAAAATGGTGGACACTTTCAATCCTAGCGTGTCCCAAAGAGTTAAACTTCTTATGGAACAATGATCGTCATTTTATTATTAAATCTTGTGTTTTTCTATCAGCTTCCTAACCTCTTCTCACGAACAGATAGGATTACCCCTTTGCACTGCAACGAAGAGTTTAACTCGTCGCCAATACCTCCTGTTAAATCTTACAATTATAAACTTACAATAACAATCACGCGATCATAATTATTGTTGTACCGCGTGGTGTAAGAAGGATGAGGTCCACGCGGGTTTGGGTAGGAGTGTGATAATGATGCTGCCCTCTTCTCAATGTGTCGCGTCACTTACGAGTCATTGAGCACTTCGGTAGTGTAATAAAACGCAGTTTCTGGTGTATTTACACTTTATTACATTACATTTTGTGAGTTGTATGATGATTGTAGTGTATCGTCTCAGCCTTTGCCGTTTCGTCTTGCTTCGTCTTCCGTTTGTCTTTTCGTCTTATGTGTTTGACTGAGTTTCGATACCGTCTTGATGTTTTGTGTTTTACGTCTTACTACCTTCTTGTTCGTTTTACTCCTCACTGTCGTCTGATACTCGTTTGTCTTCACTCGTCTGATACTGGTTTATCTTCACTCTGTTTTGGCTACTGCCTGTCGTCCCGTTTTGTCTAGTCTTGGTTTGCTGTGATTGGAGGAAAATGAGTGTAGGAGGAGGAAAATTAGAGTTTTTTCATTAGACAAGGAGTTTTGGCGGGCTCTTGGGTTAGGAGAGGGAATATGACAGGGAAGTTCCTCTTTTTGGTATTGTTTTGTTTTGATTTATACGTACGTCTGGTTAGCATTTTCGTGGGTCAGTCGCACGTGCGTCCCATCTGTTACCGGTCTCAAGTATTACCATCCCTAGTCCTTATCTCGATTTATGATTGTCGATTCTAAAGAGGACCGACTAGGCGCGCCTTCCAGCTATTATTGCCGTCGCAACAAATATATTTTATACGTTTTCTCAAATTTTAATCTAATTTTGTCACGGACGGAATAAGTATACAGTAGTGGATTAAAATTAAGTATTACTTCAACGCACAACTTTTCCTAACTAATTCGCAGTGCAGAGGGTTAACTTCAAAGTAATCCCTAGAATATCGTGAAGCAATGTTCTCTCAAGGAAAAATTACTCGTCGCAAGCATCGAGACGTGGAACCCTCGGCTTTCCAGTCGCGACTGTAATGGAGATTCTTGGAAATTAATCTCGCACTATGGGAGAACTTGGACTGTGACGCATCGACCGTACCCTCGCCGCCATTTTTCCCTCCGTGACGCCATGAGAGCAACCTGTCTGACCGGTCATTTGTCGAGTAATTGTAATTATTGTCTATCACCGTGCACGCTGTACAACGCGGCAATAATACTTCGGTGACCGCGGTCACCGTTCGCGAACACGCGGAATAATATTAATTATACCTCGCGCGATAGTAATGCAGTGACTGCTGCCCCGGATCCGTTTCCGGCGAGCAATTACCCTCGATTACGATTTTCCGACGATGAACCGCGAAAATCGAGATCGTTCGTCGATCGAGAATCGTTCCAAAAGTACTTTTCATGCTTCATCGAAGTCTTTGTTCCCGTATCCTCTGCAAATAGCTACAAACATTGTTATTTACTTAAAAAATTCGTTCGCTGAATTTTTCATCTCACGTATGCTAGAACACGTTACACTGCCTGCTTCTAGAAACGTAATCAATATGTCTTCGTGTAGTAGAATAATAGCTAGAGAAGAATTAATAATAGCTAAGAATAGTGTCGGATTTTTGGCTAAATTTAACTATTTTATTAAGCCCCCTCACCTCGACAAGGTATAAGCACTTGAGAGGGGCACGGGGGTTATAGCACAGGATCACCAATCGCACTAATCACAAAGTAGCGTTCCAGTCGTGTCGGTTCGCGGCGCGCACCCGGCGCGAAGTCGGCTATCACGGGCGGCACTCGTCGCACGCGGACACTCATATTTTTATAAAAGTTTGGAAATGACATTTTTGGACACAAAAACGCGCATATATTCCCGCGCAATAGTCTAAGCCGAAACAGAGCCGGTGCCAGGGAAGATCTACGGCTGAGTAGCCGATGAGAAGGGCAGAGGATGTTGATCCGCTACCGGTCGGTAAAGTGTTAAGATGGAGGTCCGCGCGTAGGTTTAACGACGAGGCGGGAAATAAAATTTGGAAGTGGATTCGCGTAATAATTTCGACGACGAGGATAAAAATCTGACTCCTGTCCAGGAGGTCGAGTATTCCGTGCGAACAAGTATTGGACAAGTATTCCGTACGGTATTGGAGTATTGAGTGGAAGGGTGCGAGGTTAGCGCGTGTTTGGTCAGAGTCTCGCGTATGTTTGGTCAGGGTTTCGCGTGTGTTTGCGGACGTTGTATTGGTATTGGAGATCGTGTTCAGCGGATAAGTTATTAGATCGTAAGAAGTTTTATTGCACGGAGTGACAATTTGGCATACTTGGAGGGGCTGATTTATGGGGTGACCCGAAGTGTCGCGGCTTGGCAGACTTACAAAGTTCCGGGGCCTGGGGCCACGTTCGTAATGGGACGTAACGGTAACGAAGGAATGGCAAAGCACGGACATTTATTCGGTCTTCGTGCGTTTTTTTTTTTAAATTGTAACTTTCCTATTTCCAAAAGCTTTCCTCCAAATTATTCGGAAATAGAGAGAGAGGAAAAATGGAAAAGAACTATCAAATCAGTCGAAATGGCTGGTTCGAGTTTTTCATTTTTGCAGTTACTAAAAGCGTGCAGTCGTTTTTAGAAAAATTAATATTGACTTTTATGGAAATGGAATTATAATCGTATATAGGTGACTGTCGTACCGCGAACGTTCGGTCCCATAAAAATGTAGCGTTATAAAAATTGCATTGTGCCATGTTCAAATAACGAACTGCGAAAAATAGAATACCGTTCCAGAAGTGATTTTTTAAATGGAAATAATTCATTTCTCTATTTAAGATAAAATACGTGTTTATTTATTCTAGCTACCCTTGTACGTAAAAATGTACACCGTCAAACAGAAAATTAATAAAATTATAAATTACAAGTAGAATTAACGATTAATCCTTTGCGCTTGACGATTTTTTGACTAAAGAAGGGTACGAGTTAAAAAATTTTCTGCTATAAGGCTGGTGATATTTCTTGAGGAGTAAATAAGAAATCGTATAATAAATAACACGTAGAATTATTTGACTTCGATGCCTCATACACTGTTACATTATTTTAAATTTGATATATTAATTAATATGGAGCTTCAAAATTTTATCAAATGGCGACTGAAGGGCGTATAGGTACTTACGTATTAACTCTTTGCACTTGGTAATTTTTTGGCTAAAGAAGGGTACGAGTTGAAAAATTTTCTGCTATAGGGCTGGTGATATTTCTTTAGGAGTAAATAAGAAATCTATATAATATAATAAATAACACGCAGAATTATTTGACTTCGATATCTCGCACACCGTTACATTATTTTAAATTTGATATATTAATTATATCGAGCTTCGAAATTTTATCAAATGGCGACTGAAGGGTGTATAGGTGCTAACGTATTAACCCTCTGCACTCGGTAATTTTTTCGTCACAGAAAAATAATAATTCGAAGACTTTCTGCCATAAAGTTGACGATATTTCTAAAACGGTAAATAAGAAATCGTATGCAAATTAAGACGTAAAATTATTTTACTTCTATATTCCACGCATCGTTGGGTAATTGTAAATTTCATATATTAATTAACATCCATCTTTAGAATCTGATTAAATGGCGACTGACAAGCGCCTCTCGAGTGCAAAGGGTTAATGCTTGGTGATATTTTTGAACCATGGTAACAATTTGTTATAAATTTCATTGCATCGAAACTGTTTATAAATAAATACCACGTTATAGTAAACAAACACGCGCTTTGCCATACGTATTTCCATCGTGCCACTTTAATTAATATTATCCGTGTATGCAGTATTCAGAAACACGTTGCAGGTCGGTTGTTTCAGCGTTATGGAATTATGCGCTTTGCCAAGTTCACGCCAAGAGTCTTTACTCGGATAATGCAAATTCTATTCATAGCTGATTTCAGTTGAAATCGGCGATGCTGCTGATTTTAGCACTTCGGGCTAAAATAACGTTGAAGAACGATTAAAAAGAAAAACGAGACCAGCTCGTCGGTTAAACAAGTACGATAAAAAGTGCAAGAATTTATGCGTCGCCGGGCCGCTCTACGGCTTTGTAGATTACCGTCGAGCTTTGACGGTAACTATTTCGCTGAAAGTTCTTTGTCCAGGCGTCATTTCGTGCAGAAACCACGCGGAACACTTATTCGCCGCGCGACAATTACCAGCGGGCGGGTACTAGCTCGCAAAACTTGTAATTGCGCCAGCGCTCGAAACTAGAAGTCTCCATGAATCTCTGTGCGATGTTCTTCGACGAACCGTTAATTGAAGAGGTCCAGTGGCCGAGTATAAACTAGAAATTCCTCGCGAAATGGACCGGACCGACGTCAGTCCTGTCCTCCTCCACGTCTCCCAACTCTCCGAATTTCCAATTATTTTTTTCTTCTTTTTTCTCGTTTCTCTTCTCATTTTTCCGTTCGCGATAACGTGGAATTTTGAAACGGACAGGAACGTCGAATAGAAAAGAGACAGGGAAGTTGAGCGACGAGTGATATGCTAGTAGTGTGTATGGGAAGAAAGAAACAGATGCAATTTCGTTATGAAATTTGGAAACATTGACAAAGTTCAAGGGGAACATTGAAAATTTACAAGAGTTATATTGGGATATATCTTATACTTTGTACGTAGCACTTAGCTTGGTATCGTTTCCCAAAAATTATTTTTGGGAAACGATACCAATTACCAGGTCTCACCACGTGGAGGTGGCTACGCATCGAGACCCGACATGCGCCCTAGTGGCGCAGCCTACTGGTGCTATCTGTATCAAAGGTACCCTAATCTAACTTGGAGCGAATTAAGTTAAAGAGAAGCTACTGACACTTTATTATATTTCGTGTCTTACAAAAGGGGTTTCGGTTCGGTATACTGAAACTCTACTGTCGCAACGCTAAGATATTTTCAAGTTCCCATAAAAATAGGGAATGAAATATCAAACACGCGAGCTAATAGAAAATCGCGACGCGCCCGAACGAGTTCGCGATTATTCGAAAGACCGACTAGCCTAGGCGATGTACTCCCGTGTACAGAGATAACTTCATACCTCGGCACCCTCCCGATCGGGCCTAGCTCAATTCCAGTCACTGTCGCACTCGCCAAGACTTACACGTGGACCAAGGATAGTCCCTGAACCAATGAAACTTCTAGTGTCAACGCGAGGGCCCTGCTGGGCGGTTGCCGGCCAAGACAGACACTTCGCATCCCAGCCACACGGGGTAGAACTTAATCATCCCTGTGGTCTAACCGTAGATGGTACTAGTCCGTCAGCCAGCATGTGCCCGAGCCCCAGTCGCGTACGACTTAGGCAGCGGACCGCCCCGTCGAGGTCAGAAGACGCACTGATCCGAGGGGGTCACCCTGGAACCCGATGCATGACGAGATTGACAGTGACTGGAAATGAGTGTCGGAGACGAGTCGTGAGGATGACTTACGAAGCATGTACTTATCGAGTACACGAGAGCACGTCGCGTAGGCTAGTCGGTACTTACGAACGATCGCGATTATCGCGAGAACAATTATGTTCTATTTGCTAAACGAGGGGGATAAGAAAATGATAGAGAATTTATAAATTTCGCTCCAAATTAGGTAGCTTACCTTTGTACAGACAGCGCGCACATGATACTTAGTCTATGGATCTATCTTATGATTACTTAAAAGTAAACGCACGCATCGTTCATTGATGTGTCGCAAACAGAATCTTGAGAAACCTAAAAGCTAAAACAGAATATATTATTGTTAATATGTAGCTGAAAGGAAAGGGATTAGTACGAGGAAACCATCAAGGATAATAACCAAATGGAACGAGCAAGCCAACGACGAGACCTGAGCAACATAACTACGAGACAGAAACATTCCAACGGTGAGATATAAACATACCAACGAGGAAGCGCTCGAGTATTATACGAAATACTCGAACGCTCTAACGAAAACAAATCGAACGGAAGTCGTAAAATTTGTGAAAGGAAAGATTTAGCCAACGATGAGACATAAGTAAACCAACGACGAAGCATTCGAATATTGTACGAAATACTCGAATGCTGAAACAAAGAGACAAATAGAATGAAAGAAATAAAATCTGAAAGAAGAAAAATAATTAGAACCTGCAAGCAGAAATTATTATTAAATTGTTTAAGAGAGTGGACAATGGCCAGTGAATAGCCATTGATCTAGCCAACGATGATATACAAATAAGCCAACGACGAAGCATTCGAATATTGTACGAAATACTCGAATGCACAAAAAATGAAAACCAGAATAAAAGAAATAGAATCTGAAAGAAAAAAGATAATTAAAACCTGAAACAAAAAATAATTAGTACCTGAAAGAAAAAATTATTGTTAAATTATTCAAGAGAGTGGACAATGGCCATTGAATAGCCATTGATTTAGCCCACGATGATATATAAATAAACCAACGACGAAGCATTCGCATATTGTACAAAACAGTTGAATGCACAAACAATGAAATCTAAATTAAAAGAAATAGAATCTGAAAGAAGAAATAATTAAAACCTGAAACAAAAAGAAAAAATATTAACGCGGACCTTCCGAAGTTCAAGCGACAACTGGCTCGAGCCTGCACGCGGGCCCCTTATATAGCGGCGGCCGGCCGAAGATCGGCGAAAATTTCCGAACTTTACCGATTCCTTTAAAAGTTACTTTTTCGCTATAGTAACTAATAATTTATTAACTTTTTTGACTTTTATCGTTAATATACTTTGCAAACTATTTGTTATCAATGATTTTAATTTGTTATTAACAATAAATTTATTAATTTATTAGCTTTTTCTAAGTTACGAATATATTCTAACACAAATACGTCATTTGTTTAAGTAGTAGGTAATAATTTATTAACTTTTTTGACTTTTATCGTTAATATACTTTGCAAACTATTTGTTATCGATGATTTTAATTTGTTATTAACAATAAATTTATTAATTTATTAGCTTTTTCTAAGTTACGAATATATTCTAACACAAATACGTCATTTGTTTAAGTAGTAGGTAATAATTTATTAACTTTTTTGACTTTTATCGTTAATATACGTTGTAAAATATTTGTTATTAACAATAAATGTAGTAATTTATTAACTGTTTGCTAATTATAGATTCATTTTCACGCAAATACGTTATATATACTACTAATAGCCTATAATTTAGTCTTTTTTCCACTTATATTGTAAATATACGTTGTGACCAATTTGTTATTATAAATAAGTGCAATAATTTTTACATTTTTGCAAATTATAGGTTCATTTATACTTTGATATGATATTTTTCAAGCGATAACCAATGATTTATTAATTCTTGTACTTTTATTGTAAATTTACGCTATGAACAATTTGTTATTATTAACAAAATTTGATTTTTCATGCATTTGTATGAATTATTACTGTATTTGATTGACGTTATTGACAAAAATTCCGTTCTCTTATCCCTCACAGCCTCAAAAATCGTCGAATGTTCAACCGAAGTTTCGAAAATTTACAAGAGGTAGGATATAGCTTAAGCTTTATGCGTAGCTCTTAGCTTGGTATCGTTTTCCAAAGAATAATTTTTGGAAAACGATACCAATTACCAGGTCTCACCACGGGGAGGTGGCTACGCATCGAGACCCGACATGCGCCCTAGTGGCGCAGCCTGCTGGCGCTATCTGTATCAAAGATAGTCTAGTCTAACTTGGAGCGAAAAAAGTTAAATAAAAGCTACTGACACTTTATTATATTTCGTGTCTTACAAAGGGTATTTCGATTCGGTATACTAAAAACTGACTGTCGCGACACTAAGATATTTAAGTAGAGATACAAGTGGGAAATAAAATATAAAATACGCGAGCAAGTAAAAAATCGCGACGCGCCCGAACGAATTCGCGATTATTCGAAAGACCGACTAGCCTACGAGACGTACTCTCGTGTACAAGACAGCTTCGTGTCTCGGCACCCTCCCGACTCGAACCTAGCCCACCCAGCCACCACAGACCCTGCCATGACTTACTCGAGAACGAGAGCGATCGACGAGCCAACGAAACACCCAAAATCAAGCCGAGGGTCCCTAGCGAGGCCCTGTAGCCGGTCACGCAGGCCCCTGCCACATGGGGGAGAAATTAATCATCCCATGGGGTCTGACCGTAGGCCCATATGCAATGTCCGGCTACAGGACCCATACCCCGGTCGTGCACGCGCTGGTGCCCAGGACGACTAAGGCCGACAGACCCTCGAATTGACCCAGGTGAGTGCCAACCCGCCGACCACCCTAGAACCGATGCGTGACAAGGGTGGCAGTGGCGAGGGTGAGTGTCGGAACGAGTCGTTTGGATGACTTACGAAACATGTAGTTATCAAGTACACGAGAGTACGTTGCGCAGGCTAGTCGATACTTAGGAACGATCGCGATTATCGCGAGAACAATTATGTTCTGTTTGGTAACGAGTGGGGTAAGTGGAAGATAGAGAATTTATATATTTCGCTGCAAGTTAGGTAGCTTACCTTTATACAGATAGCGCGCACATGATACTTAATCTAGGAATCTATCTTATGACTACTTAAAAGTAAACACACACACACATCCCGCGTCATACATTGATGTATTCCAGATGAAGTCTTGAGGAAACTTAAGAATCTTGAGAAACCTAAAAGCTAAAACAGAATATATTATTGTTAATATAAACCTGAAAGGAAACGGATTAGTGCGAGGAAAGAAAATGAACGAATAGAAACCATGAAGGTTAACCAAGTGGAAGGAACAACCCATCGATGAGACAGAAAGGAACCAACGACGAAATATTCGAATATTATACGAAATATTCGAATTCTCAAGTAAAAATAAATAGAAGCGGAGAAATAAAATCGGAAATGAGAAAAATAATTAAACCCTGACAAGAAAAAAAATTAAAATCTGAAAAAATTAAAAAATTATTAAGAACCTAACGATGAGACATGAACAACCCAATGATGAGACATAAACAAACGAACGATGAAACATTCGAATATTATACGAAATATTCGAATGTCCAAATATAAATAAATATAAACGAAAAGTAACAACTGAAATAAAAACAAATAATTAATACTTCAAAAAATTAAAAATAATTAAAATCTGAAAGAAAGAAATAATTATTAGCTGAAAATAAAAAAAAATTATTAGTAAATTGTTTAATAGGTGGGGGTGAGGGTGGGGGGGCCACCCCAACCTCACTTCGAATCCCCACCCTTCGCGCACAACGAAAATTTAGATGTTACACTTCCGAAGTCAAACTGACAAATGAGTTTTGCAGCGTCGCGTCGCTCCTTATATAGCCGCCGATCGACCATTTCCCCCACCCCGTTCAAAAATTTTCCAACTTTACCTATTTCATTATTTATTATTTCTCCGCTTTAATAGCCAATAATTTATTAATTTTTTCACTTTTATTATAAATATACGTTGCGAGCAATTTGTTAATAACAATATTAATTTGTTATAAACAATCTGTATAATAATTTATAAACTTTTTGCAAATGATAGATACGTTTTGACAAAAGTGTATGTTATAAGTTCAAGCAAGAGTCAATAATTTATTAATTTTTTCACTTTTATTATAAATTTACGTTACGAAAAATTTGTTAATAACAATATTAATTCGTTATTAACAATCGGTGTAATAATTTTTAAACTTTTCGCAAATTATTGGTACATTTTTACTCAAGTATGTTATAAATTCAAGCAATAATTAGTAATTTATTAATTTTTTCGCTTTTATCATAAATATACGTTGCAAAGAATTTGTTATTAACAATCAGTATAATAATTTATACACTTTTTGCAAATTATAGGTACATTTTAACACAAGTACAGCTAACCTTCCTATAACACGGTAGGTAGGTTCCTAGAAAATGCCGTGTTGTGTGAAACCGTGTTGTATGAGACCCAGAGCCAATACAAAAAGGGGGTTACGTTCCGAAAACTTACTAAAAATAAATTTTTTTTAAATTCTACATTGATAACTTAATTTTTATTAAAAATATAAATGTATGTACAACGCAAAACAAACAAAAAAAATACAAAAATATTATTTTAATTTAACGCAATTTTAATTTGATTAATTTCTTCGTCGTCAGTGCTCATGTAGAAGTACAGTGCTGTACATAGGTTTTCACAATTTTCTTATCGTGTTAAAGCGAAAACGTGTTATAGGGTGCCGTGTTGTGGAAGGATTTCCGCAATTTATGAATCATGTCATAGTGAAACCGTATTATAGGATGCCGTGTTGTAGAAGGATTTCCGCAATTTATGAATTATGTCATAGTGAAACCGTGTTATAGGATGCCGTGTTGTATGAGGGCTACCTATACTCAATATTATTTGATTTAAAGTGGTATACAATGCATACATTATGTAGCGTTCTATGTATCGAATGTCTTCGATTTTCAAGAATATTTATCACGTGCCAAATTAATAATGCGTGATTGGTTTTGTAATATTAAGGATCGCGAATGTGATGTTAAAATGGAGTGTTTATTTACAGTAAAAGTATACAATAGTTATAGTAGAGACGTTTTTAATAAAAAATAATTAATTGCAGTATTATGAAAGAACATACTAGAAAATAAATTATTGTACACAAACAGAATTTATGGTAGTATGATGTAATATTAAAAAATATATCGAAAAATAAAATATATATTAAAAATATATACAATATTTTATATTGTGTATATTTTTTGTATATATTTTTTCATATTGTATTATATATTACTATGTAATGTAAAATAATTTATTACAATATTAGAAACAAAAAGAATATTAAAAGTTAAAATATCATATATTAACAGAATTTATGGTATTATCGTGTAATATTAAAAAATACATTACAGAATGAAATACTTATATATTAACAAAATTTGTAACACTGCTATATATTACTGGCAAATGTGTTAAAAGGTATGACAATACTGTGTATTAATAAAATATAATATAAATAAAACGTCGACAGTAGAATCCATATAATTTCGCTTTGTAAACGTGTTAATTATCACGTTAATCAATCGCTATTTTTTTGCATTTTTTCTTCTTTATTTCTCGCTACTTAAAATCACATCGATCATTGTTTCATTTCTACATGTAAATATTTATTTCCAATTATCTTACTGCATACCAAATAATTCTCAAATAGTATCAGAAAGAAAACAAAATTCCTAAAGATAATAAAAATAATAAAAATAATAAAAATAATAAAAATAAAAGACAGCTGTGGTAAAGAAATCGGCCTAGACAGGAGTATCACCAACGAGAAAGATATGGTGAGGAAATCGGTCGAAACACGAGTATTGCGAGGGTAGAGAGAGAGAGAGAGAGAGAGAGAGAGATAGAGCCAGCGAATAGCCTAACCATAGGGCCGAAGATAAACATCACTGGTCAGGCTCAAGGTTAATTTTCGACGACGTTTCCTCGTCTCAGTCGAGCGTTATTCCTCGCCGCGTTCGCATGAAATTTGATCGGGTGCCATAATTACCCGTCGATGTTTTTCTACCCAGGCAAGTTGAGACTCGACAGTTGTGTATATTCTTCGTCGTATTCGGACGATATCGCTCGACGTGCGACTGTGTAACTTCGCTGTTTCAGTGCGGCATGTGTCATCGAATCTTAAAACCGTTAGGCAAGGGGTTAATAGTTTGCTTGCTACGTGTATATATATATGCATATCCATAGGAGCGTGTGAGTTGTTGCTAAGCGAAGGGGAGAGCGAAGTCCAAGGATTTTTCTAGAGAGTTCGATCACGTGGTAGCGACAAAAAAAGAAACCGTTATAACCGTTACCGTTATATAAACCGTCAGTCGAGAGTCGTCGGTTTAAGAAGCAACATCTACCAACCCCGCGTCTATCTATTTCTATACCTTCGTCACATATTCGAATAGAGTACTTAGACGTTACTATATTTACGATACTTTTAACATATTTCCGAGTTTCCTTCGACATAGATGTACTTGCTTTTTAATTGTTTTGCCAATTCTTCTTCAGTTTTGACAATCGGTTTGTACAAAAAAGTAGTGACAGGATGAAGCCACGAAAAGTTATTCTATAGTTTTCAATTTCTTCGTTTATATGTTATAAATCTAGCATTCCACTCATAATTCTTGGCCCTAATTGCGTGGAATAGACTACTTTGATTAATTTGCACGTTTTTCTTTATTTCGACCGATCGTTTATGAAGGGTAGTGCCGAATATGACAGGCCGCGGAAAGCTATTTCGTCCTTTGAATTTCTCCCCTTATATCTTCCGAATTTCTATAGTTTTTCACGATTTTCGAATCTAATTGCGTGCAGTGATCTATGTTTTAATTAGTTTGCTGGTTTTTGCCGGATTTTAACCGATCGTTTATGAAAAATATTGCCGAATGTGACAGCCGACGGAAATCGGTTCCGTAGTTTGAATTTCATCGCTTATATCTTCCGAATCTTTTTAGATTTTCACGATTTTCTAATCTAATAGTGTGCACTGATCTGCATTTTAATTAGGTTGCCGGTTTTTTCCTGATTTTAACCGTTCGTTTATGAAAGATATAGCCGAATGTGACAGCCGACGGAAATCGGTTTCGTAGTTTGGCTTTCATCGCTTACATCTTCCGAATTTCTTCAGATTTTCGAGATTTTCCAACTCAATTGCGTGCAGCGATCTGTGATTTAATTAATTTGCCGTTTTTTTCCCGATTTTAGCCGATCGTTTGTGAAAGATAGTGCCGAATGTGACAGGCCGTGGAAATCTATTACGTCGTTTGACTTTCATCGCTTATATCTTCCAAATCTCTTCAGTTTTTCACGATTTTCCAACCTAATTGCGTGCAGTGCTCTGTGTTTTAATTAGTTTGCCGGTTTTTTCCCGATTTTATCCTATCGTTTATTGAAGATAGTGCCGAATGTGACAGGCCGTGGAAATCTGTTTCGTCGTTTGACTTCCATCGCTTATATCTTCCAAATCTCTCCAGTTTTCCACGATTTTCCAACCTCGTTCGGTGCAGGGCCCGTTGCTTTAATTAGTTTTC
>NW_016908282.1:159757-233266 GCF_001483705.2 Eufriesea mexicana | reverse complement strand
TGAAAGATAGTGCCGAATGTGACTGGCCGCGGAAATCTATTACGTCGTTTGACTTTCATCGCTTATATCTTCCGAATCTCTTCAGATTTTCTCGATTTTCCAACCCAATTACGTGCAGTGCTCTGTGTTTTAATTAGTTTGCCGGTTTTTTCCTGATTTTAGCCGATCATTTGTGAAAGATAGTGCCGAATGTGACAGGTCGCGGAAATCTATTACGTCGTTTGATTTTCATCGCTTATATCATCCGAATCTCTTCAGATTTTCTCGATTTTCCAACTTAGTTGCTTGCAGTGCTCTGTGTTTTAATTAGTTTGCCGGTTTTTTCCTGATTTTAGCCGATCATTTGTGAAAGATAGTGCCGAATGTGACAGGTCGCGGAAATCTATTACGTCGTTTGACTTTCATCGCTTATATCTTCCGAATCTCTTCAGATTTTCACGATTTTCCAATCTAATTACGTGGAGTGATCTATGTTTTAATTAGTTGCCCTGTTTTTTCCCGATTATAACCGATCGTTTATGAAATATATTGCCGAATTTGACAGGCCGCAGAAATGGGTTTCGTCGTTTGACTTTCATCGCTTATATTTTCCGAATTTTTTCAGATTTTCACGATTTTCCAATCTAATTAGGTGCAGTGATCTGTGTTTTAATTAGTTTGCTATTTTTTCGCCGAATTTTGCCGATCGTTTATGAGCGATAGTGCCGAATGTGACAGGCCGCGAATAGTTACTGCGTCGTTTCGCTTT
Organism: Eufriesea mexicana; assembly: GCF_001483705.2. Classification (NCBI taxonomy): domain Eukaryota; kingdom Metazoa; phylum Arthropoda; class Insecta; order Hymenoptera; family Apidae; genus Eufriesea; species Eufriesea mexicana. The sequence continues at coordinate 232,518 of NW_016908282.1, read as the reverse complement.
CATAGCTTATTTTTTCTAAATCTCGATCTGTTCTCGCTATTTTTGGCTGTAATTATTGTATAATTTTTATGTAATTATTCAGTTTTAGGTCATTTATATATTCAATTTTTTTTAGTTATCCACTTACAGGACGAATAATACTTGAGAAAATTTTATTCACGATCGGTAGAAAAGTATTACTATAGTAAGCTTTCAAATACAGGTAACCCTGGTATACCACGGCAGATAGGTTCCTAGAAAATGTGGTATTGTGTGATACCGTCTTGTATGAGTCCCAGAGCCAGTACAAAAAGGGAGGTTAGGTTCCGAAAATTTATTGAAAACATTTATCTTTTTTTAATTCTACATTAACAACTAAATTTTTATTAATAATATTAATGTATGTCCAACACAAAACGAAAAGAAACAAAAAATATTATTTCATTTTAACGCAACTTGAATTTAACAAATTTCTTCGTCGTCGCTATTCAGTATAATCAACCGAGAATGTTTCTTCGGTGGAATGATATCACCTTAACTTTCATTACTTTTTTCTTCATTTAAAGTTCTTGCATCTTCTTCCCTCTTAAACAATTCTGTAATTTTACTTTGCTTGCTGGTTCTTACCAGGTCATTATAAATTTCTCGGTATGGAGTTAGACAGTTTTGCATCTCCCTCTTGAATTTTCGGCTTACTTTCAGCGAAAGAATCTGCATTTAAGAAATATGACTCGAGATTTTCAGCTAAGCTTAGGCCTTCTTGTAATTTTTTTAATGTTAAATTATTAACTACACTATTTTCATCTCTGATAGTGTCCTCAAAATCGATTTGATTTACAGTTTCGGATGCCATTTCCTTCAAATCCGCTTCGTCAACTTTTTCTTCCATTAATAAATCTTGAACATCCTCAATAGCCTTATCCACAAAACCTTCGCCTCCGATTGATTTATCAAGTTCTAATATGCCAGCAATTTTATTTTTTGACGATTCAGAAAATAACGATGCAAGCCTCGCAGCGGCTGTACAAGTACAGTGTATAACGATTTTTGCAATTTACGTGAAAATAACGATGCAAGCCTCGCAGCGGCTGTACAAGTACAGTGTATAACGATTTTTGCAATTTTCTTATAGTGTTAGAACGAAACCGTGTTACGGGATGCCGTGTTGTAGGAGGGTTCCCGAAATTTATGAATCGTGTTATAGCGAAACCGTGTTATAAGATGCCGTGTTGTAGGAGGGCTACCTGTACTTCACGAATGCAAGTAATAGTCAATAATTTATTAATTATTTCACTTTTATTATACATTTACTTCGCGAACAATTTGTTAATAACAATTTTAACTTGTTATTAATAATGAATTTTATAACTTATACATTTCTTATTAACTCAAACTGCATTAGTACTTACATAGGATAAACTTCTATTACACCTATATTTGTAGGAATTTTATTTATTAAGGCAGCAAAAGGTCGGTGGTATAGAATAAAACTAATTGATTGATAAGCAACTTATTCTAAGTTTACGATTATTACACTCATTATTTCTCAAAGAATTACTCGAATAACTGCTCGACATACGTACTCCAACAAACCACAACATAATCCAACATACTGCAACATACTGCACCATACTCCACCATACAGCAACATACTGCACGCTTCACGCCCTTGCATCCCTATTATTTAAACCATATACTCTATCCTCTTTCATGCCCATGCTCTCTTTCCCAATCACGCTTTCCCACGCATTCTTCGTTGCCTGGCAGTCAGTGGTTCACGTACCCTAAACACTCAGATGCATTCCTGGAGACACTCTTCATTTGTAACTAATACATTCGCAAACATTCCGTTCACACGATCAAGGAAGAAAATAATAAAGAAACTTGACTTGCTGAGCTGACGGCTCAATAATTTTTCTTTATTTTTATAATTCGCAGGATTACAATAATACGTTCTTATAAATATTCAGACTGAGCGAAGTTTAGTTGCGGAGTGTCGTGTGGCTAGCTGTTTTCTGCTTGGTCTGAGGTTTTGGGCGTCTTTTATAATGCGGCATATCTCGTAGATGATGATAAGTTCGTATCGCGTGTTTGTTTTTGGGTGTTTTGGGTTACGGCCTAATCTTGGGTGGTGACACACGCCAGATAATACTCCGAACGCTCGAGTCAAACCCGAGACGTCTGTTTATTGCCCTTTATTTACGGAGAAGGGCCCAAGCATTCCCTCGTGCTTTACAGTCATACCTAGGAATAGATAAAAGAAATACCATTGCTACATATATATGTCAAAATATTTTTATCACACGTGTCGAACTGCGAGTGATATCTTTCTGTCGAGTCCCTTCTGTGACATTTTAATATACAATTTATACATCACGCGGGATAAAGACATTAAACTTCTCTACTCCTGTCACTGCAGTGACGTGGTGACACACGCCAGATAATACTCCGAACGCTCGAGTCAAACCCCAGACGTCTGTTTATTGCCCTTTATTTACGGAGAAGGGCCCAAGCATTCCCTCGTGCTTTACAGTCATACCTAGGAATAGATAAAAGAAATACCATTGCTACATATATATGTCAAAATATTTTTATCACACGTGTCGAACTGCGAGTGATATTTTTCTGTCAAGTCCCTTCTGTGACATTTTAATATACAATTTATACATCACGCGGGATAAAGGACATTAAACTTCTCTACTCCTGTCACTGCTGATCCCCCACATCTCTCGCTTCTTTCATCCACCAATTTTCTCTCCGCAGTCGCAGAGTGAGGACCACAGAGCGCAAAGAAAGTCGCGATTGCCCGTTACGACGAAAGAAAATTGACAGCTTGTCGCCGGAGGTATACACACGGGCCTAACCAGTTTCTTCGCACCATGGCGCGATCGTTTTCTATTTATTATCGAGGAAACGAGCGAAGAGAATTATCGGTTTTCTGTCTCGCGTAGGGGCTCCTGGTTACCTCGTCTCTGATGAAATTCACGCCAGCGAATTTCCCTGTTCCTCTGACCATCGTCGAATCCCTGACGAAAAATCCGGCTGCCCCTATCACGAGCAGAAAACGTCACGGCGTGCCTGTGTATCGGGATACAGCGTTTTGAATGACGGAATAGTCCGCTCGCAAAGATGGCGGACTAACACGATACGCCATTGTCGGATCGACAATCGCACGCGAAACCTGTCGTATCGTTGGGCTTTTACCTGTTTTTCCTGTCTCGCATCGTGCAGAGACCGCCAACTGGGGACGATCTCTAACCCCATGGCTCGTTTTTGCTCGTCCAGCTGAAACACCCGAGATGTCACGGAATTTTTGCGTCCCAGATGCAGCTGTGTGGGATAAAATTTCGAGGAAAGGAATTATTATCGGCGAATCGGCGAACGGCGAGGTGTAGCAGGAGATAGAGTAGCGTTTCGAGACTGTATTTTACAGTTTCGTCGAAATTGAATTCCGTCGTTGACGAGTAGCTCGGTGGGTGGAAATTCGCTGCCACAGCCGCGTCTTTTCGCGAAGGCGTCTACCCGCGGGACGCGTTATTACGCCGACGGTGCTCCTAATAACTTCGTTATTCGACTGTGAACGGTATGAAAATACAAAGGAACGGGGGCGACGGGAAACGAAAAGCGGAAAAATATTTCGGGCAGCCTGGAAAGTAAGTTAGTCGGAAGTACCTCGGGCTGGGACGCGAAATTACGCTGGCTGCTTGGGCTTGCTCGCGTGTAAAATAAGCCGAAAATTTCGTCGGGCAACGAGTGTTAATCTCGCGATGCTCGTTACTGAATTAGTCTGTTTGTTCAGCTATTATTATTTAGCGGGTCTGGGGAAATGCCGCGGACGTAAATTCTCACAGTCTCGTCGGACTCTGTGGTACGAGCACATTAATTAAGGAAGCACCGACTACCTGAGGCCACCGTGACTCAAACGTAGGCTGGTAAGCGGCAGATTATCGATGTTAAGCTGCGCTTTTGGGGTGGAGAAAGATGGGTGTCTACGCGATTATTCGCTATCCTCTGGATCCCGATTTCATTTCCACGAGGGTAGCTACGGAGATCGATCTCTGGACTCGATTATTCGCTATCCTCTGGATCCCGATTTCATTTCCACGAGGGTAGCTACGGAGATCGATCTATGGACTATATCGAGTCAATGAGTTTTCTGTCTTGGGTCGCGTAGGGTTGTCGTCGACCACGACAACGAGTTCTACGAGTTTCACCGACATATTAGGCGCTTAGGGGCATCATTCTCACCCCAGTCAGACGGATTCCAAGTTCAAGTAGGTTCCTCGAGGAGGATTTTCTCATAAGACCTCGGTAAACTGTTAACTTCTTATACAGGGTAGGTCACAACATATGGTCAGCTAGATATACGTCGTTATTATTATTATAGTAAAAATTGTTGGTCCATACTTTATCGAAGGATCACTGACCTGATCAAAGTATGCACATTTTTTAACAAACACCCTATGGAGATTTTTACATGATTTATCGTTACATATACGACAAATAATGTGGATTCGCATTAATTTATCATTATATTAAATAGGATCTTCTCAAATCGTCGGATAGAACGATTTTCCTCATTTATTTTCCGGCTAGATCACCAGATCTGTATATATAGAATTTCCAGACTTTCCAATAGTGATCCCATCTGAGGCAGGGCCTGCTAGGTAGTCTTACTGATGGGAATTCACTAGCAGGCCCCAGGACGAAACGAATTTCTTCTTTTCCTGTTCTTCACTAGTTGAACAACCACCATACGCGACAAATAATGTGGATTCAACAGGATGGTTGCCCTGCTCGTTATTTGAAAATAGTGTAGCGTAGCCAAGGCAGCCGTGGGTTTCTGTTGGTGCCTTCTTCTCAGTATGCCGACCTTACGGTATACTGAGCACTTATAGTGTGTAATAAGGCACAGTTTGGAATTTGTATGATGTGTCTGATTGTGTGTTGTGTATCGCCTTCGCCTTCTGCCGTTTTACATCTTGTCTTCCGTCTTTGACTTCTTGTTTTGTCTCCCAGCTACCGTCTTGATGTGTTCTGTTTTACATCTCACTATCGTCTGATGTGTTCTGTCTGACTTCCAAAAACCCTCTGTTGGGTCTGGTCCCAAGTACTGTTGTCCATAATCCTTGTCTTTGATTTATAATTTCTTAATCTTCCAGAAGGACGGCAAGGCACGTCTTCCATGTATTATTGCCGTTGCAACGAATAGCAAAGGATGTATTAAATCTTCTCAAACTGTTGGATAGGACGAGGTAGCCTCGTTCATTTTCTAGCAAGATCACCAGATCTATATATGTATATAGAATTTCCAGACTTTCCAATAGTATTGCCATCCGAGGCAGGGCCTGCTAGGTAGTCTCACTGATGGGAATTCACTAGCAGGCCCCAGGACGAAACGAATTTCTTCTTTTCCCGTTCTTCAGCAGTCGAACAACCACCATCAACCGCGGAGGGGGCCCCCACAGACGTCTTCGCGAGTTCTCGCGGAATTTCCAGTTTCTCCTGGGGTTGCGTCGACCCATGCGCGTGTTCTCCAGAGACCCACGATTTTCCACGATATTCTACCGGGATTTCCACGTCGTCCACGTACCTTTCAAACGTGCGGGTTTCCTCGTGGCACCATATCCGAGTTCCGCGCCGCCCCAATGCGAATCCTCGCGAGGTTCGACGAGGGATATCTCGCAGGATGTTATTCCGAGAGATTGCAATACCCTCGGGACACCGTCGTTGCATCTATCATCCGGACATTTTGCGCTCTGCCAGTGGACCGCCACGGTGCATTTCGCCACGTGGCTCGAGGGATCTCGAGAAATTCTGAAATTCCGAACGACGATGCACGCGATTCGACGAATGGGGGGCGAGCCGGGGTACTCGCAGGTTTCCCGTGGTATGGGGCCTGCGCGCGTTATCTAGCCGTGGCTGGATATTCGTTCGAGTGTCGATTACCGTTTCATGCAAATTATCGAGCCGTAATTTCCGCCGCTGCGTTGTAATCAGCTTAGGTCGAACTCGCGTGATCATTCTGAAATCGGGGAACGATGAATCGGTTTAATATTCCGTTAGGCCGCTCCGGCGAATCTATTGTTCGCACGCGTGTAATCCCGGAGCAGACTCGCTCGCGAGCGTTCCACGCCGAATCCTGGCGGATGACTGTCATCGAGCGCGTGTCTGGCTTCTGCCGACATTTCGTCAGTAGTACGAGCCAGCGACGAGTGCGGCGAACAGGCGAGCGCGACGCGGAGGACGCATAAATCCCCATCAGGTTGGAACACGCGACAGGATCTGGCGATACGTCAAACGCGTAGGGTGATTCGAAATTATGTGTCAGCGACTTTTGCCAGGTCAGAGGGAACGGGAATGCTCGCAGATGGAACGGATAGCGCTTCGCGAGAGGTATCGAGGACGTCGCTAAACTGGATTTAGAGATGCAAAGGGGGACGTGGCGTGAAATTCGCTGGAAAAACATCCGCGGAAGGATAAATTGCAGGCGAACGCAGGCATGGAAGCTCGCGCGTCGGTTTCGCTCGGGGAAAAACGCGCAAGAGGAAAAAGTCGGCGCGTAAAATGAACCGTCTCGTGGTACGAGCTTTCAGTTATCAATCCAAACTGACGTGCCACGGCTACCCTCCCAGATGCGGCGTTATCGCTGAACGATTTCATCTTTCGCGGTTCAAATGCGTATCCAGTCGAATTACTCACCGTGCAACGCTTCGACCATTGCTCCTCGTTTTCACCGTGTATTATATTCCCCGCGTGAGCTCATATTTTTCCATTTCGACCCTGTTCCGCCTCCGTGGAAACCAGATAACTCTGAAACGTAACGGAGTGGGCTTCATGCTAAATATCAGCTTACCGTTCGCCAAGGAGGATATATCCTCGTTTCTTTCACGATTCCTCTCCACTGTCGTTACCTTTTCCCCCCCGTTCCTTCCAGACTCGCCTTCTTACTTCCCTTTACTTCTGATCGCATCGCGTGTGGCCGGGTTTCCTCGAACGCTCGAGAGTCGAGATTTTCCGGGAATATTACTTCTTAACGGGCCACCCTGGATTTCGTATTGCCGGTAGACATTAGGGTGTATCGATATACCGGTCAGACCATAGGCAGCAGCCGTTTGGGATATTAGGCCTGCGAGGAAACGGCTCGACTGGCTTCAATCGAGTGGAATCGGGAGGATCGTTCGGGTCTAAGTCCGGCAATCAAATCTTGGCGATTCCTTTTTCACTCGTGGGTAATCACGGAGGAGAATTTTCGATTTTAGAAAGTAATGGCGGGAAGAGAAAGCCGGGAACCAATGACCACTTCGATTTGCCAAATTACGTTCCACTAAAAAGATAATTTCCCTCGAACGTCTTGCAGTTGCCAAATTTCATTGGTAATATCTCTAGAAGTACATCGTTGGTGAACGAGAGATCTGTAGGTGGTTGACGTCGGTGGAGGGTGTCGCAGATATCCTCGTTGGCAGTGTAACTAGAAGGGACGGTAGGAAAAGGAAGGGATGCGTTTCGTCCAGAACCTATTAGTGGACTCATCAGTAATACTACCTTAGCAGGCCCTGCCTTAGACGGGGATACTATTGGAAAGCCCGTAAGTTATTTATTTATTTATTTATTTATTTAATAATAATGTAGGAATGTGGGGTAAGCAACAGAATAAGCAGTGATGTATATATAAAATAAATATAAATATGATTTATATTACGATTCATATTTATATATGATATAAAATATAAAAATTATTTATTTTAAGCTGAAACTTATTCTAAGCGCTAACTCTCTAAGTAAACTCTCTAATAAACTCTATGATTGACTATTCTGCGTCCTTGCACTCTTATTTAACCCTTTGCACTCGAGGGGCGCCCTTCAGTCGCCATTAGATAAAAGTTCGAAGATCGATATCTAATTGATATACCAAATTTAAGTTAATTTAACGGTATGCAAATAATTCTACGTTTTAATTATTACTCGATTTCTTATTTACTGCTGAACAAAATATCGTCAGCTTTATGGCAGAAAATTTTTCAACCCCTACTTTTCTTTAACCAAAAAATCTTCGAGTGCAAAGGGTTAACAGTAGATTAGATTAGGTTAGATTGCGATTAGTGCTACTTGTTCCTACACTTCGGGGTGCTAAATAATTTACCCCGTTCTGTCAGAAGCTAAGAAGTTGCGTATTTCGAGGTTAGCTTCTGCTTCCTTTTTATTTTATATTAGGACTATCTTGAGAATTCTTTTCGAGGTTAGCTTCTGCTTCCTTTTTATTTTATATTAGGACTATCTTGAGAATTCTTTTCGAGGTAACCATGACACCTTTTAAGAGGTTCCGCTCTGTTGCTTATTCGCAATTCGCAGACTGCTCGGAAGCTTTCGCGAAAATTCTGGAAATTATGTAACGCAGTGTTCCCAGCATCTCACGTTCTCGGAGCGTTTTTCCGCTGAAAATTCCGACTTTAGTGGATCCCGGAGCACTCGTGACTCGGCTTCTCTCGTGAAACCGGTTTCTCTTGAGAGAGAGACGGCGATAAAGATTCGCGAGCGTGTTTGAAGGCGAATCGCGATCCACGGTATGCACGGGGCGCGTCAATTTGTCGGCTTGATTCCGGCAAGAGGATCGATAAGGCGCGTTCGCAAAAAGCAAGTGACAAAGTTCCCGTTCCCGTGGTTTTTCTCCCGACACTCGCGATTCCTAGTCATTCTACTTCCGGGACACGGACAAAAAGCCACGCGACTTTGTCTTCCCTTTATCGCGAACGATGCCTCGTAAAATTAGCGCGATTACTCGTAAGCTTTCCCGCCCCTGCCTCGCGCCGAAAGAAGCGCGGAATAATTTATCACTTTAATCGTCAGACAACGATCAAGATGGATATGGGACAGTGACAAAGGGCGACTCCCGGATATTGTTTTTTCTCGTTTAGCATTGTTCGAAGAGAGGCTTTTTTACCGAGGATCTATAAATCACGAGTGTACGCGCAGCTCGCGAATTAAATCGAATGTGTTGCATTTTAATCGTCCTATGCGATTATGACGGATCGCAAATGTTTTGGGTGAAGAGGTTAAGGGATCTATAGATCTTTTCGGTGAAAATGTGCAGATTTCTTTTTTTTCGCAATAATTATTACGTGGATGTTGGAATATATTTGGTTGTTCCATCTCTTGATATGTAAATATTATAAATACTATAAATATAAATATATCTATCTATATTACATCGAATACGTTGCATTTTAATCGTCCTATGAAATTATGATGGATCGCGAACATTTTGGGTGAAGAGGTTAAGGGATCTATAGATCTTTTCGGTGAAAATTTGCAGATTTTTATTTCTTTTTTTCGCAATAATTATTACGTGGATGTTGGAATATATTTGATCGTTCCATCTCTGAATACGTAAATACTATAAATACTATAAATATAAATATATCTATCTATATTACATCGAATACGTTGCATTTTAATCGTCCTACGAAATTATGATGGATCGCGAACATTTTGGGTGAAGAGGTTAAGAGATCTTTATATAGATCTTTATATAGATCTTTTCGGTGAAAATTTGCAGATTTATTTTTTTTTTGCAATAATTATTACGTGGATGTTGGAATATATTTGGTTGTTCCATCTCTGGATATGTAAATATTATAAATACTATAAATATAAATATATCTATCTATATTACATCGAATACGTTGCATTTTAATCGTCCTACGAAATTATGATGGATCGCGAACATTTTGGGTGAAGAGGTTAAGGGATCTATAGATCTTTCCGGTGAAAATTTGCAGATTTATTTTTTTTTTTCTTGCAATGGTTAATATTACGTGCATGTTGTAATATATTTCGTCGTTCCATCTCTGGATATGTAAATATTATAAATACTATAAATGTAAATATATTTATTTATATTAGATTGAATGCGTCGCATTTTAATTGTCCTAAACGATTATAACGGATCGCGAACATTTCGGGTGAAGAGGTTAAGGAATGTATGAATCTTTACGGTGAAAATATGCAAATTTCTTCCTTTTTTTCTTTTTTCTTTGGAATGATTAATATTTATTATGTAGATGTTGGAATATATTTGGTCGTTCCATCTCTGGATATGTAAATACTATAAATATATCTCTTTTCGTGGAATCTTCGCAACCCTTGAAATATATTATTTTATTTTTGCGACGAGTATTAAGGTGTGTAAAAAATTCTTAGGAGAAATTCTTAAACTTGTAGAGACCCATAGTTCTGTATAAATTTAGCTGAAATTTGAATTGAGAATTACAGACACAGGTACAGTAGAAACTTCTGTGTCTGAACTGATAGATAAAAGTGGACACACGCTTTCTTTTGGATTAGACTTCGTTTATTCAAGTAGAAATCCACAAAATTAATCCAATATTTTCTAACCCTTAATAAATAAATAAGAAATAATTGTTTTATCGTAAGTAGCTGTTCAGAATTATGGTTATACTGTCTCAAAGTTAGTGTATTAGGGTATTCAGAAAAATAACCTATTTCTAACTGTACCTGTATATTACCTGTATATACCTGCACCTGTACATTATACGTAAACCGTCCTGTATATTAAATTATATTTAAAAATTTCAGCTTCCGAGCGTTTCTTCGCAAACGTCCTCGACTATACCACATTTTCGATGCTCTTATTTTACTCTTATCGAAAATCGCGAAGAATACGAGACAGTGGTTTGCAGCCAGAACCATTACGTCGAGAGTACCCGATGAAGAAGACGATAACCGTTAATTAATCGCGTTTTAAGAAGCCGTAGCACCGAGTTATCTATCACGAACGTCTCCATCTTCTAAATTACGAGCAATTTACGGGAAACAGTTGACGTCGTGGCGAATATCGCATGTTCTATCAACGTCTCCGTGGAAAAAAAATGCGGCGCACTTGCAGCGCAAAACTCGTTGCTCACGGCGGAAGACTAATTTGTCAGTGGACGGTGATCAGAATCAACAAAGAACGCCGACAAAAGCCGGCCACCGACCTTTCCATCCTTCTTTCTGCCCTCGTCGCGGTCGTTTGACACCGTGGATGCGTTCTTTTTGTACACCGTATAATTAATACCTTCCATCCGCCGTCCTCCACGCCGAAAGATCGTGACGTGGCCAGGTAAGGGGCTAATTGTACCGCAATATTAATGTGATTTTTAATTAAAGTCCCATTTAAAGTCCCTTTTGTGGAGTGGCCTGCCCTGTTCCCAGCCACCGCCACAAAGGCCGCGTGTACTCCAACTTCCGTGGTAAATTTTCTACGCGGTAGCAGTGTCTGTAATACCCGAGATTTCGCGACGTAATCGAAAGATTCGATTACTCCGTTTTCCCGTGCCAATTTAAGCAGTTGATTAAGCTGCCTGTTATTTATGAAACGATTCCTGTATTTTAATTAATTTAATATCCATTGCTTTTGTGCCCCTGTCGGTTACCAGCTAACCACCCCTGTGCTCCGATTAATTTAATATCCCCCGCTGGTTTTATTTATTTTACTTGCCACGGGAATGATACATCTCGAGGGGTCGTTGAAAGCAATTAGCTCGATGCTATCCTGCTTTCCAACGATTTATGACGCGCACTTGGATCGCGTGTGCACACTGAAAGTTCGAGAATGCGCAATACCGATGCCGAACGATAGCTAAAAGTCACGTCGAGGGACGGGGGATTGATCGTTTGGAGAAAGACGTGAGAGAATTTAGGGTTGGCGGGATTTTGCCTGAAAAAATCCCGACATAATTCCCTGGCAATCGAACTGGGGTGGCGGAGGCAAGGGTGACGTCTGATAAAGGAACAGTGAAAAGCAGACGCCATGCTTACCCCAGATTTTCGTGATGGATCACGTTCCAGTGATTTAGTTAAATGCCCAATTTCAATGCCGCGTTACAAACGACGCAGAGATTTAAAACTCACCCTCTTCAGATAGGATCGCAAATACCGGAATTAATTAATATCTTCAGAAAATTGAATGAAATTGAAATTGAGAAAAGACACGTCACGTTTTTCATCGCAATCACGGTCACAGACTACTGCTGGGTCGTAAATTACTTCAAAGTCGACAAAGACGAGTTGTTACGGGGGTTATCGCGTATTTTCCTCGATTAAAACTCTCGTCGCAGTGCGAGCAAAAATTTCGTACACACGTGACGCGAGATTTAGCCGAGCAGCCCTCGGCAGGATTTAATCAAGGGACAGAAAGGGATGCTCGCACGAAGAAACCTTCAGTGGCCATAAGCTTTCGAGGGAAGAAATTGACCATTTCTCGCGGCACGCTGGCCCCACGATACATTCCATTTTCATTCCCCGAAATTACCGTTGTCAGTTGCCGTTCCTACGTAAGATTTACCGACCGACCACTGCTATGCATCCCAATGCACTCGCGCATCCTCCTCGCGCGGTGATCTGTACAAATCCGAGCGTGGGACGAGGGAGATTTCTTATTTCCCTGGGAACTCGGTTGCAGTGACGTGTAATCGACCTACGACTTACGTGCATTGCATGCCGCGCTAACGCGCCAACATTGCTCGATTTCTTCCATTTCTTTCGTCCCAAGGATCCGATCTCTGCGAGGGTGCAACGTGGCTGAGAAAATTGCGAGGAAACACTAACTATCCTAGCGTTTAATTATTTCCGGATGATTTTTCCCTGATTATCAAAGATATTAAAGCTCAATAGTACAATCAGTCTCTTCCATCGACGTCGATTCGCGATGTTTGGTATTGTTGCAGTAAAGCTACATAGCGAAGAATAAATTCTGCACCCCAATGTAAGAGTATCTAAGAGTACGCGGGCTCCAGTTACCGATAAGGAGACGTGAGTGACGAGCACGTAGCATTGATAACAGGAGTCTCAAAACGAAACGGCGATCCCTTTGATCTGCGCAGTGGATTAACAAAGAAGGCCCACTTTTAACGCGTTAAATGCCCAGTCCGTTTTGTTTGCCCTTGCGTTCAGGCCCAGTCTCAGCCGTCAAGTGGGCCACCGGCGGAATTCCCAAACGTTAGGTCCAAAGATGGCGAAGAATTTAACACCAAAGTTAGCACCATTTGGTCTTAGTCTGGGCTGACCCCGAGGAAAGGCTGGGCCCGAATGGAAAGTCTAGCGCCGGTTTCTGGAGACCGATATGGCACCTAACGTGTTAACCCTTTGCAGACTGAGCCACTGCTGTGACAGTCATTCGAAACTACCAGTGCTGATTTCTGCTTAAACGCGATTTTCGCGAATAGCGATGCTGACAATAAGGACATAAAATAGTCTATCATTTAACTTGGGACTCGAGGGTCCTAGGGCCGCAACAGCGGCGCATATTTGTGTTTCTCGGCCATAGCAATGCCTTTACATGGGACACGTTTTCGTCGAACGCATAACGCGTTCCTCGGCCAAACTGATGGCTTCCACAAATCGCATATATATGGCACTCGTCCACAAAGGGTTGAAGGGGTAGCTCGAGAAGATGACCGCGAAGTTTTACATATATCCAACTGAGTAAAGTACAATCGGTGGTCTAGTGATAGACTCATTTTAACCCAGCTCTCTCTTCTCCACCCCTTAGCGATATGAGGCGATCCTTTTGTCACAGCCTGTCTTTTGTCTCCAGTTTCTCTGGAGGCTACTGTGACCTGTGTTTGGTCCGAACATTATAGATAAATAGAAGATACCAGACAATGTTCACGTCCTTTTCCAAACGCAAATTGGACAGGTAATCTCGAAAGGGTAGGAGGCAGCGATTGTTGAGTTAAATTACCACGGATTTCGATTCCGTGGGCGAAATTCCAGCGAAGCCGAAGCAATAATTAGGAAAAACTACCCAGGGTCGGTGATTGCCTCTTAGCACACCGGTCACGAGTCGAAACCGGTGGCAACGACGTGATCGTCGTGTGATAATGGCCGGGCGAGATTTGTCGGGGAACCTTGAGCAGGATCGAGACACGGATTGACTCGTTTCGCGAGGGTGCTTGGCATGTAGCTTGATCACACTGAATTGCCGGTATTTATTTTTCATCCTGTAAGCATCACTCGCGTTTCTTCGCGGTGCAATCTCTTAATAGTTGGTCATATATGACCGGCCACGGCTTCTCCTGTGACGTTCAATAAATAATTCGATATATATCTGATACTCATCAGCGGTTATGTAGTACAAATTTACACTCGTGGTAGGAAAATACCACTTTCAATTTTTTAATTAATGTTAATATTACTATGAAATAACAAATTGACGAAATTAAAGATTCATATTGTAGCGATCATCTTTCTCACCCTCGGCTAGATGGATTCCGACTTCAAGAAGGTTCGAGGACTTTATATATATATATATGTGGTATCGCAGGATGAGTGGGTCGAGCATGTTATCTAGAGTGCGTGCGAAAGGACGAATGACCATGCGCTAGGATCGTGTGGACGGGATGTTTATGAATGTATCGGATGAAAGTGAAGAGTGTCTTTAGGAATGCGTTTGAGTGTTTGGGCTACGTGACCCACTGAGGGTTAGATTGCAAGGAGTGCGTGGGAAGGTGTGATTGGGAAAAAGAGAATAGGTATGAAGGAGGATAGAATGTATGGTTTTAAATAGGGATGCAAGAGCGTGAGTAGGGAGGAGGTAGTATGTCGTAGTATGGTGTAGTATGTTAGAGTTCGTAGCAGAGAGTTGTGAAGAAAGAAGTTGTTAGTTGTAATTGTGTTGATAGCTGTAATGGTGTTGTTAGTTGTATTCGTGTTGTTAAGTGTAATCGTGTTGTTAGGTATAATTGTGTCGTCGTAGTCGTAAGAGTTTAGTTGATAGATATCTATATTCGTAGTCTTTACCGTCACCGCACATATTATTTAACACCACCTTATCTCTACACATATATATATGACTCCTGACCTTCCAAAAGTACCCCGGTCTGAGGCAGCGCCTGCTAGGGTAGCCTTACCGATAAGTCCACCAGCAGGCCCAGGACGAAACGCATCCCTTCCTCTTCCCTTCGCCCCCTTCTAGACCACCACGACAGTGGGGGAGGACCCCCTATAAGGAAATGAAGAATCCTTTCATTCCAAGCTTCCTCGTCAGGAAAAGCGATTCTCACTATGCACCAAGTACACGTGCACTCTATGCACTCCTGTAACTATGACTCGGATAGATAGAACATGGCTTAGATGCTTCTAACCCAACCCGAACCTAAATCACAGTAGAATTCTACTCATGTAAAATCACCATCTCGGTTGTCCGCGGAAAGACACCGCTTCTCCTATACATGTAGGATCAAATTTTGGATGGATTCACTCAAGATAGTATTGTTGGCTTCTTAATACTTTGACTGCCACGTTGGTCATATATGACTGGCCATGGTTTCTCCTGTGACGCCACGGTGGTCATTGGTGACCAGAGTGCTTGAACTACATTGAACTTGTTGGAATGCTAAAGACATAAGTCGAGACATCTTACATATAACGTCGATGTTAAAATGTTTTTGATTATTACATACTAATGTATGATCGTGTACGTATCGGTCGCCAGCCAAATTCCTTTGTTCAAACTTTGTTCCTGTGTTGTACAGCACACACCGATCTAATTATCAATTATTAAAGCGTTCCCTCTTTATAATTAGTGTTTCTTTCTTTTTAACTCCACTGACACACCAAATTCTATCAGAATTTTCATTGCATGAAAATTGACAGTTAGTGCATTTTGAATATACCTGCTAATTAGAAGATACTTTGAAATAAAAAGTGCCCCATTGAACGATTAAAATTTTTTATTAGATCATCGATCGAAAAGATATTAGAACAAATCTTGCATCTAGCGGTGCACTTCCATGGCGTCCTGAGGGAAACATGTGATTTCGTGGCAGTCAAAGGGTTAATGGAGAGTCACGGTTCGCATTTGCATTGCGTGGGACGTGGCCGAATTAGCGGGCGTGTGCGGCCATTTTCCCCTGTCCCGGGGCTTTTCTCTCCTTAATCTTTCTTCCCTTATCTATCCACTGTAGCAACGCGCGAGTTTTCAGGAGGCCTTGATTTATTACCGCGAAACGGAACATGTTTGGAAACGAGGAAGTAGGGACGCCAGAGCTCTAATCTGCGGCTTTCAGGTTCGTTGCGTCAGTGGCCAGCTGTTTTAGCCGTAGTGACCAACATGGACCACGTCTTTCCGGAAAGCATGCCTGTTCCTCTCTTCTCGTCACGCTTGCCAGGTTATTAAAGAATCCTCTGGGAAGCCTCGAGTTCGAGTGTCGAAAATAACGCGAAGTATGGCAGCAGCTGATAGCCGAACTCTGCCGGAACTGCAACATCCCTGGATGCGATGTAACACGTGCAATATTTACCCTTCGACTGTGCTTAATCGCGCTTCAGACGGCCGGTGTCTGTGCCATTTAAGCCATCCATCTTCGCGGTTCGAACTCCTAGCCAAGTTTACCCTAGCTCGTGTACCGATTACACACGGAACAATCCGCAGCCTGCTGGGGCAATTACGCAAACAGCTCGAAACACGAAGACTCGTAAAACTACCGCGAACCACCCCTAATGCAACGAAACTGAGAGCTTGCTAGGGTGTTCGAGGAGCTGGCTCATCCGAGAACTCTTGGAAGAATTTTTTCTCTCAGAACTATTCCGATTCTTCCCACACCAATTTCATCAACAAGTTTATCGCGATTTTAGCAATTTTAGCAATTTTTTAAATTTATTCTGACCGGTCCTTTCTTAAAGAGGAAGAGGTTAGACGAGATTTACGTTTTAGGGGATCTTCCCTTACGAGGATTGGATTATGGGGGGTCGGTCCTAGGTATCCTCAGTATGACGGTGGTGCTAGAGGGGACGGCAGGAAAAGGAAGGGATGCGTTTCGTTCTGGGCCCTACTAGTGGACTCATCAGTAAAGGCTACCCTAACAGGCCCTGTCTTACTCGGAAATACTTAGGTGGCATAGGAACTTCTATTTAAGGGAGGACTGTGTTTCATCGAGGACTTGCAACAAAGTCGTCGAACCTCCTTCAAGTAGGAATCCATCTATTGGCAAAGGTGACAATTTGATCGCTACAACTCGTAATAAATTATTGGTCTCGCGATGCCTAAGTACTGGATATAGAGTATAGAGTCCCATGACCAAAATTTTCTGAAATATTCCGCACTAAAAATGTGACGAGTGAAATTAATTATTGACGAAGGGACTTTGGTTGACATCATTGACAGATTTTATTAATATTGTCAATTTTCGACGATTGATATTAAGGATATTGGAAATAATGGTGACTAGATGGTGAGTGCGACGCTCCCAGGACGATCCGCCTCCCAGAACTTCCTCCAGAACTTCTATTTCAGGGAATCCTTATATAGTGGATTCACCGAGGACTTGCGAGGAAGTCCTCAAGCCTCTTTCAAGTAAGAATCCATCTATTAGCCAGGGTGAGAACGTTGGTCGCTACAAACCATTGTCCCCTCGACTTGGGTCTTCTATCTTCAGAGATGAATATAGGAAATAGTATATAATTTTTGAGTCTTTCGATGGAGGTGAGGGTTCAGAAGGATTCGAGTTAATTGTCTCTCTATTTATGTAGAATTTTCAAACCTTTATTAAGGATTAGATCAGGTGATGGTGTTGCGGTGGTGTAAGGATCAGTGAATTTGGGAATGAATATAGGGAATGCACACAATTTTTTAATTTTATTCCGTCTTGGAACGAATCAATCTTCCCTAATCTGATCTTAGTCGTCAGATTACCAAGAATTGAACAATCTCTTCGTGATTTTTCTCGTTTACCTTCTCCGTTCATTCGCGCTTTCGCGCAGCAGAAGCGACGACGAAATTTTCGGCCAAATTTGCCGGATAATCAGCCCGAGATCGTGCCGCGATACACTCGCCAGGCTACGTTGGCTTTCAAATTAAACTGGGCCCCGGTGGACGAGAAGAACGAGCAAACGACAGCAGGCCCCGTCACGTCCGTGTCGCTGCATTCGCCTCGCTGAGCGACTAATTAGCATCCCCGTTTCCTCGTGAAAACATCGACGCGTGCACACACCCCGGCGTCTGTTCCGCGCCGCGTCAAACGCGCGCATTCACGTACACGCGCGCACACGTCGAGTTGTGTGATTGTGATAATTATCGCGAGGGAAATACGACTACGAGAAAAAGGCTCGGGATGACTCGCGGCCATTTCGCGCGAAGATGGCTGCCGCGAATATTCTTCGACGAGAGCGAGTTCAGCGTTGAAGGAAGAAAATTACACCGTGATGCCGGTGTTAATGAGTCGGATTAAATTTAGGACGAACGTCGAACCGTGTTGCTTCTCTCTTCTGCTTCCCCTGTTTCGAGTGGAACCGAGAATTAAAAGCGAGTGAACCTGGCCGCGGTTAATTAGACACACGCGATACTATTTCCGCGTGATTATTCCGCGGAAAATATTTTGCTTCTCGAAAATGTAGGATTGTGCAAGGATGTAATTTTTAACGCTAGATGTAACGAATCACCGGTGAACGAAGAAGCAGTAGAATCTTGGAAAAATTTAATAGTGAGAGACATTAAAGAATTGATTACACGTGTACTGTAATGTAAGAAAAATTGCGAAGACGAGTAGGTGAGACGATAATGCAAGTTGAATGCGAAATTTCAACCTTTGCACTCGACGATTTTTTGACCAAAGAAGGATAAGAGTTCAATTCAGGATTTTCTGTTACAAAGCTGACGATATTTTTCTGAGCAGGAATAAGAAATCGAATGATAATTAACACTTAGAATTATTTCATTTCGATACCTCGCATACCGTTACATTATCTGAAATTTGATATATTTATAAATATCGAGCTTCGAAATTTTATTAAATAGTGATTGAAGAGAGAGAGAGAGGGTGCAAAGGGTTAAATAAAAGTTTTGAGAACGGTCATTTAGACTATAGTGTAGAGTCACACAGTCTCTACTCGCTGGAGAGTACCTCGGAATACTTATATTCACTGCAGTCTGTATTTTCTATTCGATTCTCAATAACGCGTAACTGTCGCAATCACAACTCTCGGTCTCAACTCTCTAATGACTATCTCAAAACTCTCCCTATCTTCCAGAGCGGGCCCTTTTAAGCCCGTCTGGAAGGCAAGAGCCTCCCCCGAAGGAGGAGAAAGCTCCCTCCACGTAACACTCTGAGGTGGAAGGGATTCCTCCTTCGGGTTAAGCTCTCTGAAGTGTCACACACGCGGGGACCCTTCCCGAGAGGTGCCCACAGACGCGTCACCCCCGGTTTACAATGGGGAAAACCGGGGTTGAGCGAGGCTACCTCACATGGCCTGGCCCCAACTTCCCCAGGCTCGTCTGGCCGCCAAACGCTAACCGGGCCCCTATACCTGGGGAAGTCAAAAAATATCCTACAATAGCAGGTTCAATTTTAAGGGAGAAAAGAAGGAGGTCTTGGTAGAAAGAAATTTTTCAAATTTATACGTAAGTTAGTACTTTATACGTATTACGATGGTAATATAGGAGGTTAGACATGTCTTACCGTTCTTCTAGAAATATAGATTAAGCAATATAATTAACACAAAAGCACACAACACCTACAATCAGACCCAACAGATGGACCCATTGAAACGACAAACAGGCCTCTATTCATGAATTGCGACATTGACGACTAAAACAATACCTAAAGGCAACTGCTTTGACCGTTTCCCACTCCCCAATCGAAGGATAATATAGAAAAATCAGGAGTTTCCATTTATACAACATGAAGAGTTCACGAGTCACTTTGCGGGAAGTCACTTTGTCATCATTAACTGTTCCCAAATTTTATATACACTTAATTTAGATGCATCCTGTGTATCTTTAAGATCCCGTAATATTTTTGAAACAGGAGCAGCACAAGTACCTTTACAGTCACAACAATTGTTTCAACAGAATTTTTATTAATATTAACCGATTCTTGCAATATGACTCTCCCAATGGATGACTCTGTACTATATTATTATTTTTCTTGTTAGCAAAGCGTTATTACCTGTTAAGATAAACAAATAAATAAATAAATGAAACCCCAATAGTCCCAGAATTCTAACAGAGAATGTTCAACCATGGTGTCGTGACATATTTCCAAGTAAAACCTACGTATCCTTCAAACTCTGTCTTCCTTTTAATAAAGAAATCCTCCATCATCGAAAGCTACTCCCCCGAATCAGCAAATTTTCATCTCCAATACCGATTCCTCTCCGTAACCCAGAATTGGTCGGTTTTTCGCGCGACCAGTTGGCAGAGAATTGCGAAGCGGACAATGACGAACGTATCGCGATCCGTGTTCCTATCCGAGAGACGTTAGCATCCCGGCACCGTCGTGTTTCCCCTGGTAACAAAGATGTCGCGGTGCCGGAGACGAGAAGCTGAACCGACAGGCAGTCGCGCCGGAAGTTGAGCGGCGGCGGAAGGACGCGGAGGACGCGGAGGACGCGGAGGACGCGGAGGACGCTTGGAGGAGGGCCAACACTTTTGTGCACAACCCGACACCGGCGGTCCTCGCTCCTTTTCGCCCACGCGGGATATTCGATCCACGGGAAACGATACGTAACGAAGAGAACGATCGGGAAACGAAGACACACGGGGGTCGTGGCGAAAAGTGCATCGACGAAGCATCGCCAGGAGAAAAGGGAAGTCCGGGGTCAGATCGTGGCGCGATACGTTTCTCGGTTGCGGATGGTGGAAAAGTCGCGGGGACGTTCGACGCGATTTCTCTGCACGTGATGGGGAGCATGTCGAGTCAGGTTTCTTTCCGGAAACCAACGTGTCCATTTTCCCGACCCCCTTTCTCCTTCCTCGATGTAATTGATTCTTTTGCTTACTCGATTTCATCGCCACGTCAGAAGCAAGTCTGAGTTTAATTGCTTTGGGTATAATTCGATTGCTAGGTTACGAGGGGAAATTTACTGTAGGATTGTTTGCTAAATTAATTCTATGCAGACAGAGATCTGCTCGTCTAATAAACGACTCCTTTTTAACAACAAAACTGGTTTATTTAACCCTTTGAGATGTTCGACGTTAAGCGTGCTCTGTGGATCATCCACTTCTTACAACAGAGCACGATCTTGACTGCCTGCTTTTAATTTCATTTCAAAATATGTTGATCGTGACTGAAATAATTTGAGGAGTGACTGCAGAAACCTTTACAGAACCATTTATTTCATTAAGCAATAATGACATGTAATAACTACAATATACTAAATACAGCAATAATAACACAATATAAAAAATAGTGTGGTATCGCAGGATGAGCATGTTATCTAGAGTGCGTGCGAAAGAACGAATGATCGTGCGCTAGGATCGTGTGGACGGGATGTTTATGAATGTATCGGATGAAAGTGAAGAGTGTCTTTAGGAACGCGTTTGAGTGTTTGGGCTACGTGACCCGCTGAGGGTAAGATTGCAAGGAGTGCATGGGAAAGTGTGATTGGGAAAGAGAGAATAGGTATGAAAGAGAATAGAATGTATGGTTTTAAATAGGGATGCAAGGGCGTGAGTAAGTAGTATGGAGTCTGTCGTAGTACGTGTAGTATATTAGAGTTCGTAGCAGAGAGTTGTGAAAAAAGGTGTTGTTAGTTGTATTCGTGTTGTTAAGTATAATTGTGTCGTTGTAGTTGTAAGAGTTTAATAGATAGATTATATTCGTAGTCTTTACCGTCACCGCATATTGTATATTATATTTTATGGTTAATAAATAGTTTTACATTATTTACCAGCCACCTATCTCTACAATAGTAAATTATATCTTTTAAATTGAAAATTTAATAATTTGGTATTGTGCATCTATTACAAAATTATTATTTTATAAAACTATAGAGCGTTCATTGCCCAGATTGAATGGTTGTGTCAGAACCCATATATGCGTTCATAATCCAGATTAAATGGTTGTGTGAGAACTCATACATGCGTTCATAGCTCAAATTGAATAGTTAGGTGAGAACACATATATGCGTTCATAGCTCAAATTGAATGGTTATATGAGAACCCATATATGGGTTCATAGTACTCAAAGGGTTAACTAAAATATTATAGTAAGTTTCTCTCAATTCTAACTCTCAAACACATATTCCTCTATTCACTACGTCTCGACTATACATATTCTGCCGTCTCTACGCCTTTGCACCCTTGTTTAAAGTCTAACACTCTCTCTTTTCATACACAAGCTCTCTTCGTTGATCACTCATTTCCTATGCATCTTCGCCTTTGGTGGACCAGGTACTTCAGACACTCGGAGGCATTCCTAGACTTTCGTTCATTGCTTGTACTCGACCCAGTCATAAATATCTCATCCGTACGATCCTTGCACCTGGTCACCCATCCGTTTGCACGCACTCCAGATATCATCCTAAACGCCTAACGATAAGTCGAAACCGATGCTGCTGTTTATAATTCCTTTGCTAGAGTTCTTCGCTGCTCTTAATCCCACACTACGATAATTTCACCGTTTGGTACTTCGGACTTTGTGACAGCGAGGTGTGACAGTAGGGTACAATCGTATTTGAATGGTAATATATATTTCATCGCAATTTCTCCGCACGTATTGGGGAGCATGTTGGGTCGGTTTCTTTCCGGAAACCAGCGTGTCCATTTTCCCAACCTCCTTTCTCCTTCCTCGTCTTTCTTCCTCGATGTAATTGATTCTTTTGCTTACTCGTTTTCATCGTTACTTCATCGGCACGTCAAAAGCAAGTCCGGGTTTAATTATTTCGAGCATAATTCAATTACGAGGTTACTAGAAATCTAAGATAGTCTCACTGTTTGGTACTTTGGACATTGTGACAGCGAGGTGTGAGTAGGGTACAATCGTATTTGGATGGTAATATATATTTCCGTATATGGGGCATGAATATTTTAAATTTTCAACGTGAACGAATGTTAGTTTTAGTTAGCTAGTTAGAAATTCCGGAATTATCGAACCACTGGAAATAGCTAGCTTTGTTTATTTTGAATTTATTTAAAAATTCAAGCGCACCGGCAAATTTAACGTGGACTTTTATTCAGGCAGAATTGTAATTGTCCGACGTTACCGTGCAATTTTCATCGTTGTATGTGAACTTATGTTTCCTCCATTAGCCGTACGTGTTACATTTAAGCACACATTACAGGTCGGTAATTTTAGCATCTATTTTAACAACGTGCACACATCGTGCAAATCGAACGACTCCATATGATTGTATTCCGTTTTAATTATCGCTGCCTTTATTAATTGCGTGCAACACGGTTAAACACACGATACAGGGCCGTACTTCTAGTGTCAATTTCAGTAACATCCGTATAGCATCGCTATAAATCAAATGATTCGATATGACTGTGGTATTCCATTTTAATTATCTTTCATGACCCCGCATGCTGCAGTTAGGTACGCATTATCGATCAGTAGTCCCAGTGTCAATTTCAGCAACGTTCGTGCACTTGCGACAAACCTAATGTTTCATCCAAACCTTCTTGTAAAACAGGAAGATTTCAGGCGAAGGTTTACGTCTTTCTACGAACGCAAACTATTTTTTCCGATTTACAATAATTTGTTTACAGAATATATTTACAAATGGTTTACAAGATGATTTGATGAGAATCAGCGATATGCGTAAGATCGTTGTGTTGCTCGTGTCGTTTTTCCGTTTGGAATGTGTCTGTCTTCTTGATTTCGTGTATTTTATAGGTTAGTGTGCTGCTGTCATTGGTTGTCGAGGTGTCTAAGTGGTGGGTGTGTTTTTTCTCCTATTGGCGGCGTGCTCGTTGGAGGGATGTGCATGGAGTTCGGAGCTGGTAGGTGGACGTGGAAGTTTAAACAAATTGTTAATTTGTTTCTAGGTCTTTGGGAAATTTTAATCTTTTCATGGGGGTTGACTCGGGGGTTAGTTTAGGAGGTCCAGGTGTCCGCGAGTCGTGGACGCTGGCTGTAAAGGAGTAAACCATCGTCCCTTTGATTCGCTTCCAGGTGTCCGCGAGTCGTGGGACGCTGGCTGTAAAGGAGTAAACCATCGTCCCTTTGATTCGCGTCCTTTGTTCCTAAAGGTAAGTGTGGAAATAGGGATAAGTGATACAGGTCTTTCGAAGGAAGGCGAAGGTTTAATTAAATCCGGCTAATTGTGTATTAGTTTATGAATGGTTACGATTTTTACTAGGATTGACTCGAATGGTGTTTTAGGAGATTTGGGGGTCCGCGAGTCGTGGGACGCTGGTCGTAAAGAGGTAACCGTTGTCTCCTCGACTCGGGGCTTCCTTCTTCGGGGTGAATGCATGGAATGGTATATGAGGTTTGGGTTTTTTTGATGGAGGTAGAGGTTCAAAGGATGCGAGTTAATTATTTGTTTGTTTATGGAGGATTTGCGTCTTTATTGAGGATTAGATTGGATGATGGTTGGGGTGGTGCAAGGGTCTGTGAATTGAGAACGAGTGTAGGTAATGAACACCTACTAACTAGGTATGATCACGTTAAATATATCCACCGGGAAAAATACATATAAACGTCACGCGAGACATCGAAACCTTCAAACATCTCCAAACCTTCCACCACTCTCTCCCCCGCAACCCCCGAAAATTACCATAGAAAATAACCGTGAATTCCCGGCATTTTCCCGATTCAATTCCCCGCGAGTGCCTCGCATTCATCGATCCAGGCGCGAAGCAATTTCGAAAAAAGTGCCGCCGGAATACCCACAGCCCCGTTTCTTTTCCTTTAAACCGTCCTCGGCGGTATTCTCCTCGTCAACGCGAGCCTTCCTCTGCACCCCGTCACTTCCGGCTGGTCTTCGGCGAACGTCTGTACCTCCGTGACTCTCCGACTTCTCCGACGAATCCGTAAATAATTTATGAAGCCCAGCTCCCAGCTCGATTTCACGCTGCGACGGATCCGTAGAAAAATTCCCTCGCTGCTGCCTCCCTCTTGCCGTCCTCTCGCCATTTGCTCGGGCAAAGTGCGCCGTACATCCGGAGCGTCCTCGGAAATCGGACATTTCTAAGGGGAAACACGGGGCAGAGGGTTGCATCTGACCGCAGAACCACCGAAAAGCGCTCGACTTCTCCGTATATTCGTTTCTCTCTTCCCCATCGCCTTAAACGGGTTTCCCTCTATTTTCTTGTTCAAGGTTCCCCAAGGTTCCTCTACAGCTCTCTGTCGTTGCATAATCATCCCTTCGAGTCGTAGTGCACGCTTTGCAGGGGGTTGATACACGTGTCGCGAATGAATTTCGCGTTTCTTTCTCCTCGCGTGCCTTTGTCGCAGCTTCAGTCGCGAGATTCGACGCGCGCGCGTCTTTAGTGGAAATGAACTGGAAATGGACTCGATGGGGGTAATATCTGGGATCCCGGGTCGCGAACCCCGAAAGAATTCCCCGTGATATCACTCCGGGATTTATTGCTCTTATACACACCCGGGATAGAACGGAATAACGCGACGGGAAACCGTGACACGGGCTCGTTTTTCTTTGAAATATTGTCGAGTACGGTCGAATGTCAACGTGGACTCGTTGGATGCATCCGGAATCTCGGTGATCCGGGATTATTAAGTGGGGAACAGGAAAGGGTTGCAAATCTCCGGGAATACTTCTGGCTACCACGGCTATCTCGGTTATCTTTGCTATCTCGGTTATTTCGGTTATCTCGATCACCTGAGGGCTAGTCTACGGGGGTTGGTCGTCGTCGGTTATAAATTTATACGATCTTCAACTGGCAAGAGCACGTGGATCATCCCCGCTGGCCGTTTCGTTCGACAAACACCCGATTCGACCAAAAAGCTAACTGGTCTCGACTCTAACTTCTCTCTTCCATCAGTCGGGATTTTAATATCCGCCAGCGAAGCGCAAAGTTCCAGTCAGCGCTGCGGGTGATAACCCCTACAGTCCTACCATCAAACCTTACTTCCCCTATCCGAAATTATCAACATCTTGCACGGTTACCTGGCACCATATTCCAAAAATAAATGTTTTATTAGTATAGGATTTTTGGCTAAACTAACTCTATGCGGACAGAGATCTGCGCGTCTAACAAACAGTAACTAGACTATTACATTAGGTTTCTCACACGATCCTCTATTCACTATGTCTCTACACATATTCAGCCTTCTAACTCAACTCAAATCTGCCTACTTCTGACTTCTTCTCAAGCCTCGCGCACTTGCATCCTTACTTAAAGCCAAGTCTGTCTATTTTCATACACGTGCTTTCCTTTTCAATCATTCGACATAGTCACAGACATCCCGACAAAGGATTTCGCGCCATTCGCTATTCCTCGCTTTTCGAGAAGCCGCCCAAACGTTTCCATGCACTCCCTTAGAAGTAAGACCATTCGCCTCGCTATTACTTGCGAGAGGAGTCTTTATTTGGATGGCGTCACCCTGCTTCGGGATCTATGTTTGCCACGAGGAACCATCGAGCTTTTCAATTTTCGAAGCAGGACTGAGTGACGCAATGGGTCGTCATAGGGCCTATAAGAACCTGGCTGAAGGGTTCCAGCACACGCTCTTTCGATAATCCACCGTCTGCATCACGCATCTCAGAAGACGAATCTCCAAGCCTCCGCGCATTTGTACCGCAGGCGAATAAAATATGTGGGGGACCTCCCTCACCATCATTTTATATCAGCTGGTCGCAGGTATCCTCCGTGATGGCGTAGCTAGAAAAGACGGTAGGAAAAGGAAGGGATGCGTTTCGTCCAGAACCTATTAGCGGACTCATCAGTAAGGCTACCCTAGCAGACTCTACCTTAGACACTGGGATACTACTGGAAGATCGGGAAATTATATATATAGCAACTGGAGGTATCTCGAGGACTTGCTGTAAAGTCCTCGAAGTCGGAATCCATCTAGTGGCGAGGGTGAGAAAGATGGTCGCTACAAATATAATCAAAGTTAAAAGTTTAATTTCTGTAAATCCGATCTTTACCATATACTCTTAATACATTGTTAGTGTCCTTCCTCGCTCGCCATCCTACATTAGCAAACGTTCAAACTCGATAGTTTATCGTCATCGAGACTCGTTTGACTTCGATCACCTTTCTCTTGACACTAGCCTGGCCCATGGCCGTTTTACCGCTTCCGAGGACGCCTTGGACGTCCACGCGTCGGGACGTCTCGGTTTTTTCGGCGCCCCGGTCACGTCCGAGCGAACTAATCCCGAGGAGACCTTCTCGGGACCCGGTGATAAAGCCTGGTGATGATTTACGCAGCCACGTCATCGCGTAATCAATGAACCGAGACCAGCTCTGCGGCGAAATCGCGTTACGGGCAGCGTCTAATGGCCTTTGTACGTGAACGGAGAAAATCCATCGGTACGTTATTGAAAACGTCAGGAACCACTCGCAACCCTGCTCTTCCACCCCGTCCCTCGCCCCTGCCTCTTTCTTCCGCTGCCACTCGTCATCCGCGTTCCACAGGGATCCACTCTCTCTCGTTTCGTCCCTCGGGTCGCTCCAGCGACTTCCATCCTCTTCTCTGCCTCCCTCCCAGCTGTCGGCTGAGAACAGGGAATGTGTTTCGCGGGGAATGGCGGGTCAGAGAATGTACCTGGTGATTTGGCGCCGCGAGATTGAGAAATTGAGATGGATCGACGGTTGCACCGCTCGTCGAGGGATTCTTAAAGGGTTCAGGCGAAGGTTCAACTACAGATTTACGGGGTCGACGCACCGCGAGATCGCGGGGATGACACTGGGACGGGGAATTATGCCGTTTACGCGTGGAAATCGGATAAAAATGGCGGAGATACTACCGAGCCACCCTGTAGGCAATCCGGAAGGAGTCGAAGGGAAAAATGAGGTTGGGCGGAAGGATCGTTGGTCGAACATCTAAGAGTAATTGCAGCGTGTCTTCGTCCGGTGCCTTTCCAGACTCGACGAGATCTCGATTTCAGACCGCGGTCTTCCGTGCAATCGTGATCATCCACTGAATTCCTACCCTCTTCCCTCTTATCCGCCGGGAAATCCGATTGTCGAACGAGCTTCTATTACCCGCATCAGCTGGCAACTTTTTCCTGTCGGAAATTGATCGTTGTGTCGCGAGTCATACGAGAAATTAGGATTCCAACTTCCTTGGGAGTTGAAATTAATTTTTGTCGAAGATTAGATTATTATTTACTAGGAACTATTAATTATTTGAAGCTGTCATTTTCATTCGTCTATCGACATTATCCTCTCTTATCGCGTGTTAATCCTTGAAATACCGTTTCCGGTAATCCGTTCATCCTTTTGTTTAGGACAGACTGTGTATCTAAATGCGAAGGCTCTGAAATTTTACAAGTACCAGTGTTGCGGCCCTAGGACCGCAATGGTCCAGGTCAAGTGGAGGACTGTTTTATGTCCTTATTATCAGCGTCCCTTGACGTCTATACACTCATTGTCACCTAAGCCACCACTTGGATAAACCGTAACAAGCAACGATATATCACCCTTAAGACGACAGGCATAAGGACCCAGATTGTTTAAACAACCACCACCACTGAAAGTCGCTGGGGCTATCACACACCTCAATATTATTCGCAACCAATCAGTAGACAGACGAAGCTTATAAAACCACCGACATAGCAACGATATATCACCCTTAAGACGACAGGCATAAGGACCCAGATTGTTTAAACAACCACCACCACCGAAAGACGATGGAACTAGCACACACCCCAATATTATTCGCAACCAATCAGCAGACAGACGAAGCTTATAAAACCACCGACAGAGCAGTCACGATGAGAGTTCTTCTAAAATACAGTCTACTTAACACTTCGAAGCTAGACACAACCTTCCTCAAAGAACCGTCCGTCACTAATCGTTGCCAACTAAGATCGACCTAGTGACGATATACATCGTGTTTAATTTTCTGCCAAGGGGTGGAGTAGACAGTTTTCAAAAGCTTCCTGACAATTTAACGGATTTATTTATACCCCAAACACTGTCAAAATCTGGAACAGTTTTGTATTACAGAGTATTGTATTACAATCTCTG
Organism: Eufriesea mexicana; assembly: GCF_001483705.2. NCBI lineage: Eukaryota > Metazoa > Arthropoda > Insecta > Hymenoptera > Apidae > Eufriesea > Eufriesea mexicana. Next base: position 203,654 of record NW_016908282.1, on the reverse strand, counting down.
ATAGTTCCTCACAGAACTAATTAAAAACTGTCATTATCGATACTCGAGTTGGTACTGTGCATACCTGGCGAGAAGCGAACTAATCAGTGGGAATAACAGAGAGACATGTCGTCCAATGTTCCATTAGATAAATCGGTCACGCATACCAACCCTTTGCACTCGAGTGGTGACTCTCAGTCACCGTTTGCTTTAATACTATGAATCTCGAGTAACCAATATGAAGCAATAACTAGATTAAAATTACACGTGAAATATTGAAATAAAATACGCGTGATTTTCCTTTTTATTTTACCATAAATGGTATCACCGAGCTTAGAAAAATATAAGAAAAGCTTCGAATCGTTATACATTTATCTCCCCGCAATTGAATGTGCAATGAAGACAGTCGATGAAATTTGTATCAGCGTCGATACGAGCGCTGGATCCTCGCATGGAGGAAATCTTGGCGCGAAGCTCGCGGGAGCGACGAGCCTATCGTAATCTCGGGAATAAATTACAGAGGAACAAGGTAGAAATTACAGCGCGATTTCCGAGCGTTTGTTAATTCGACGTGATAATCAACGTCACCGTGGAAAGGGCGGAATTAGGAGGGAGCGAAAGCACGGAACAGAATTGCACGCTCGCTCGCGAGCGTCTAGCGTGTTTATTTTAAGGGTGCCCTTGGCTCATGCATAAAAGATTAAAAGCGTTTAAAATTTAAATGTGGTCCAAATAAAATAGGGAAAAAAGGGAGAGGAGAAGAAGGCGAGAGAAAGCGAGGGAAAGAAATTCCTTTCAACAATTTTCCATTGATATTCCTCGCGTTGCCGTTTCGGACCCGTATTCCTCTCGACGTTCGAGACCATTTTAGCCCCCTGGTCGCTGTGAACTTTCGTTTACGGTGTTCCGTCGTTTCGCCTTTAATTAGGTGTTTATTTCCCGGCGAATCCGAACGCATTCCCGGAGTAACCGCGCTGTCTGAAAGCCAAAGGAGATAAGGGTGAGTCGTGAACGCGGGAGAAAGACCCCTCGGACATCACGGGACTCGTAACTATTGTCACCAGGTACGCTGGTTTACGTCCACGGGGAAAAGAGCTTGCCGAGATTTAGGAGGAGTAAACGCCGTGTCTTCCGCGTCTCTTGCCTTCACGGGAATCTGCAGTTGGCGTAACTTCGCGGCTTAACAGCTTGACGGGGGTAGTTTCCGAGAGAATGAGTCAAGACAAGAGTCACCCTAGATGTCGAAACACGGGTAGAGCGATGGAGGCTAGTGTAACTGGATGGTTTCGGTGAGATCCGAGAATTTTAAAGCTTCTGCGAATTACAGGTGTCTTGGAGGGATGATTATGGCCGCCTCAAGTCGACCCTGGTGCCCAAGATTCGACATGGAAGAATAACGAACTCGCATTAAATTGTCCAATAAATAATTCGGTATTTCTGATACTCTTCAGCGGCTATGTGGTGCAAATTTACACTCGTGACAGAAAAATACCACTTTCAATTTTTTAATTAATGTTAATATAACTATGAAATGACAAATTGACGAAATTAAAGATTCACATTGTAGCGACCACCATTCTTACCCTCGCCATTAGATGGATTACGACTTCAAGAAGGTTCGAGGACTTTCTCGCAAGTCTTATTCTCCACTTACTATACGTATAATTTCCAGACCGTAGTATCCCCGTCTAAGGCAGGGCCTGCTAGCTAGGCTTTACCCATGAGTCCACTAGCAGGCCCAGGAAGAAACGCATCCCTTCCTTTTCTTTTCGTCCATTCTAGCACCACCACCACATCGACGATACCTGCGACCGACCTCCCATACTTCAACCCCCGTGAGGGAAGACACCCTGCAACGTAAACCTCGTCTGACCTCTTCCCGTTTAGGAAAGGTCCTGCTAGAATAAATCTAAAAAATTGCTAAAATTGCTAAAATCGCGATAAGCTTCTTGGTGATATTGGTTAGCTGACCTCGCAACAATCGTGGGGGACCCCCCTACAATATAAAAAGAAATAGGAAATTTAATAAAAATTCCATTATAATTACAGAAAATGCACCCGAATAGATAATCGTTTATTTCCTCTCTTATCTATATGTCTAAGAGATTGCATTACGCATAGGTCCACGGAATATCATCTTACGTTCGTTTCGTTGTTTGAATTTAATTTCGCGGGGATACAGAGCAAAGAGAAATTTCGCGAAGAGATAGATTCGTCGCGATCGAAATTACGTATGCGGGGAGAAACGGCGACAAAGGACACGCGATTTTTACACGTTCGTGACGCGTGAAAGCGCGGGTTAAATCACAGGCAGAAGGGGTGAGCGAGGGTCGAGGGTGGGAGCGATCGTGGCATTTAAAATCGCGGGAAATTTGCCGCACGTAGGCCGCTGGGGATCCGAAATCAAAAGTCTATTCAAGAACCTTCCTCTCGGAGGAGCGATTTCGTGTACCTTTTCCCACCCCTGCCGTCCTGTCGCCGCGAAATTACCCCTTTGTCCGACGACTGACGTGAGAGTGCAGCGACAAAGGAGCAAACCCCCAACGCCGTCGGGGCTGTTATCATTTTTTATCTTCGCTCGTTATCGGTGGTACTCGTCGTCGTCGCGTGAAACCGAAAACACGACGACAGAGGCGGAGACGGGAACGAATAGACGTCGTCGACGAAGAGAATTCCATTTCGCCAGCCACCCCCGGCCATCCGTGTTTTCCAGTCTGTCTACGTCCGTACCAGCGAGTCCCCGATTGGTTAGAGCGTTTTCTTGTACCGAGATTACGCGTCGCGGAAACGAAGCACCCCTGTGTCGCGTGCCCGGTGAGCGAAGGGTGCACGAGGGCGCTCAGAATCGCGCGAATCCTGTCGCGAACGAAGATGGATGCGTGCGGCGTTCGTCACCCCGGTGATCTGCTATCCATTAATTCTAATATCCCTAGGTTGGACGCTTCGTGACTCGTCATCTTCGCGATCGCGACTTCGTTTTCGCTTCTGGGTGTCACGCGGGGGTGAATATTCTTGGGAAATTCGTGATTTTCATACTTATTTACTCATTTGTGCAGTACATTCTCTGTTATTGTTGTTCTTCATATTAACATTTTAATGGCCGCACGTTTACTCAGTCAAACCTTGCCAGGAGCCGGAAATATTTTTGAAGAATTAATTTAAAAACGCTCTATTTAAAATTCACGAAATAATACATGTACGAACATGAACCAAAGAACAATAACAATTTAGTAATAAATTTAATATTTATATTTTATTATATATTATATATTTATATTTTTTGTGATAATTATTAATTATTAACCCTTTGCACTCGAGAGGTGAGCTTCAGTCACCGTTTCATAAAATTTGGAAGATCGATATTAATTAATATATCAAATTTAATGTAATGTAACAGTGTCCGAGGTATCGAAATCAAGTAATTCTATAATTCTATTATTATACAATTGTTTATTTACTGCTCAAAAAGGTATCGTCAGCTTTTTAGTAGAGAATCTTTGAATTTCTATTCTTCTCTAACCAAAAAATCCTCGAGTGCAAAGGGTTAATCGGTGTTAGCATCACACGCATATTGCGTGAGCGGACAATAACAGTTGTTCCGACTATCACACACATGCGAGCGGCCATTAAAGTATTAACACGTTCACATCGGCGCTGCAATTCGTGTTTTTCGTCATCGGACCCTCTAATCTTTGCAGAGCAACCCCATAAGTGTGACATTTAAGTGTGAGCCATCGATGCTACGCAGAGTCATGCGATTAGGGTTGTCTTGGAATCGAGTATCGGGTAATTTTGAATATTTTAATTTTAGCAGGTAGATACGGTTTTTGAGCACCTCCTCGATCATAGATCACGAATTTTGTCACGGGAGACCTGACGAAAAGATCTGAAATTCGAGGGCGCAGCGGAGGGTGGTTTATGACACTGTAAATTTGGTTCGCCTATCGTGTGGCTTGGCTGTAGGTGCGAGCTCGATGTGACGATAAATTAGGGCTATGCTCGAGGTAGCATAGCCCTGAGGACCGTCCAAACTTTAATCTAATTCGATCTTTTCTAAACACACTCGCTGCGGGCCGAAGAGTACACTACCACGTGTTCGTCACCACGTGTCGCGTACGTGCGACGCACCGGTCTTGCGTGCTGAGCCAACATCACGTACGTGGCGACAGGGATTGCGTTCCAATTTTCGATGGGATAAATAGACGACGCCTCGTTTACGTTCGAGAGATGCTGCCGCATGCCATAACACCTAGCTTCGTGTTCCCGGCACGACAACGCGTGTCCCATCGCGTCGAGTTGTTGGCACTTGCCTGATATTTATTTTTAAGAAATCGACCCAATCTCTCGGTCGTCTGGGGAAAACTTGTTTAAATTTAATCCTTGCAGTTTATTAATATCGAGGATTCCAAAATTGGACGAATTCGACCTGCGAATGAAATTTTGATCAACCAATAATCGTCGTAATGCCTTGACAGGAAACAGAGGAAATGTTCAATGTCGTTCAATGTCGTTCAACTGGCAGATTCTTATTTTATATCTGTCTCGGAATCGGTATTGCGAGCAATTCCGAAATTAGACTAATTGCCACGTGGACGAGACGTTTATTAACCATTTTAGTGCCAGGCGACGATACATCGTCGTTCACTACACTTGCGAAAAGTGCCAACGACGATATATCGTTGCGTATGCAATGGCGCCTTATTTTTCGCATTGCGAGAAATCACTATCTCAAAATAAATTTACAAAACGTTATAAACGGTCTAATTTCATTGCGAAAGAATTGAAAAAATTGTTTTTATAAAGCAATAAGGTAGAATCATCACGGGATAGTTTCTTGGGACCATAATCGCAGTATGTTTATATTGGTTATATTAATAACCGATATTGATTATTTTATTAAAAATGATTGAAAATGTAATACTTGTACTTCATACTATGTGACCTACGTAAAACTGTGATCAAATAATGATTATTCTTAGGTGCAAAATTGTTTGTAGAAGAGAAACTTGTTTCTACGTTTTCCATTGATATCATTCGTGTGATCTTCGATAAATATTGAAATACAATTGGCATTACATTATTTTCCCTTTCTTCAGTAATACGCTGGATTTTGAACTTTTTAAATATCATTCTTAGTTTGGTTTTTATGAGCTTTTCTCCCAAACCTTGGTAAATTCGTCAAATTCGTCTGGTTATCTTCGCATAGGCATTCGTTTTTCGCTGGGCACTAAAAGGGTTAATTTCACTCTCTATCTGGACGTCTACGACGATATTACCAAACATCAGTAATCCCTCAATCGATTCCGAATCATCTACCCTATATTTAACTCGAATATTCATGAACTCGCAAAATTCCAAAATTAAACAAATTTCTCTCGTGAATTTCTGACAGCATACAACTTATGACAGTATTATACTAAGATGCTGACTACTATTTCATTCACGCAGTGTCAAATAAAATCTGTCAATGCCTCAGAAGCAACTTACTCGAAATTTAAGAGAAAAACGTAATTCGAGCGATTTCGGGATTAAACGAATTATTCCGTTGACCGAAATGTCAATTAATGGCAATAACTGTAAGCACAGGAACGCGGCGCGGATTATTATTTCGTCCACGCGGTGTTAAATAAAATCTCTCGATGGCTCGCAAGGAGCTTACTCGAAATTTAACGGAAACGCTGGACAACTCGAGCGATTTCCGGATTAAGCAAATTAGTCAGTTGACTGAAGCGCTGGCAGTGACCGGAAGCGGCGCGTCGCGGCTCTGCCTGTTATTCCTATTATTCCACGTAACGCCGCGTTATAGTCTACGCGGTGGCAAGTAAATCCGCGGAGGGTAGAGTAAACGTCGGCTCATTGCGATTTCACGTCGCCTCCAGTCGTCGAATCGACACGCGAAATCCGGCCGTGTTATTCCGCTCACGCGTCCCTAGAATGACGCATTAATTCGCGCGGTGTCCGCGCCGCGAGAACTTTCCTCGCCGTCGTCGTAACGTCGTCGTAACACGCGCCGCCGGAAGTTCCCTCGAAACTCGCGGATTATAACGTCGTTCAGCGTCAGGGATATGAGCTGCTTCCTTCGACAATGAACTCTGACTCTTTATAGACCCCCGCCCTACTGGATCGTAATTCACCGATGCCATTCGAGACTCTGTGCGCCACGCGAAATTTTGCAATGGCGATACGCGGCCATATAACGAGACGAGATTAACGTTAAACACGCGCCAGGATCCGGTATCTGCGAGGATACTCGCGTGGATTTCACGTGGGTGATCGTTAGCTGGGTCAGCGTGATTAGTGGAATTATGGAATTTTGTGTAGGTTGTATTATTTCGTGAATTCTAAATAGAGTTTTTTAAAATTAATTTTTCAAAAATATTGCCGCCCCCTGGCAACGTTTGACTACGTAAACGTGCGGCCATTAAAGTGTTAACCCTTTGCGCTCGACGATTTTTTGGCTGAAGAAGGGTACGAGTTGAAAAATTTTCTGGTATAAGGCTGATGATATTTTTTGAGTGAATAAGAAATCGTATAATATCTAACACCTAGGATTATTTAATTTCCTAATACCTTGTACACTGTTATATTATTTTAAATTTGATATATTAATTAATATCGAGCTTCGAAATTTTATCAAATGGTGACTGAAAGGCACCTCTCGAGTGCATAAGGTTAATATAACTATGAAATGACAAATTGACAAAATTAAAGATTCGTATTGTAGCGACCATCATTCTTATCCTCGTCACTAGATGGATTTCGACTTCAAGAAGGTTCGAGCAAGTTCTATTCTCTACTTCCTATAGATATAACTTCCAGACCTTTCAATAGTATCCCCGTCTAAGACCTGCTAGGTTTATAGCGACGCTGACAATAAAGACAAAAGAGTCCATCACTTAATTTGGGACGTGCGGTGCTAGGGCCCCAACAGCGGCCGCATATACGTGTAGCGACCACCATTCTCACTCTCGTCGTGATTAGTGGAATTATGGAATTTTGTGTAGGAGACTTTAATAAATAACTCTGCTCCTTGGTAACTGTTTTATTTCCTCGGTACGTTGGTAGACTGGTGCCCCAAAAATGCATCCCTCGCTGTTTTATAGGGCGTGTCCCCTCTCCGTCGCCTCGTCTTCACGTGTCCGTAGCCTCTTCGGCTGAGCTCCGGTCCAGATGTTCCAGCTTGGAGTCTGAGCATCCCTATCTGTGGCTGTTGTCCTTGAACCTAAGCGATGTCTTCCTAGAACTCCAACGAAGGGCTTTCTCCCACCGGAATGGGCAGCAGTGAAAGTTGCCCACATTTGTAACTACGGCGGAAGGAAACATAGAGTCTATCGTACCGAAACACGAAGGTTCAGAGTATCGTTTGATATTCAACCTTCTGCCTTCTGACTTCTCTCTCTTCCGTCTATTCTCAACTCTGCGTTCTCTACCTTCTTCTGACTGACTCGCACCCTTGCATCCTTACTTAAAGCCAAAACTACCTTTTTTTACCATAATCCCAATATGCTGCTTTGAGGATTAGGTGTGCATCTTGGCCCGTTTAACGTCGATTGAATTTTCGCTTAGAAAATTCCACGATTTATAATCGGAGATTAATATCGTTTGGATAGACCTAGAGCTGAATTAATACTTGCCTTTTTACACCGCGTTTGCTTCTTTCAAAATTTTATAGATACAGGCGTGAGCACAAGAGTCTCTGTTCTGGACAGCTGAAAACACTTTGGGTTTTTGCTGCTGGAAGGCTGGAGTCGTTGGTTTTTCAGGACCTTTCTGTTAGTCCTGTTACAAAATCGAGGCTGAACTGTTAACATAGTCAAGTCACGTACGCCATTTCACGCTATTTGTAGAACGTGTATTCTCAAATAAGGCGCTCCACCATTACGGTCCAAGTTAAATTCGAAATACCTTTGACAAAGTTAAAATTTTTGATAACTTTTATATTTTACCCCAATATTGTTCTAAAGGATCGATCTACCTAACGCTACGTAACAAGAAAAATATATTTTAAAGACTCCATAATGCAAGGAATTAATAGGATCAAGATTCTGTTCGAAGTTAGTAGTACAGATCAATCATTCGTCAGACACCCGATAAGCGTATCAGTTTTAGCGTTTATCAGATGGAATTTTTTCAATTTATTCCATCGTACATTCGAGTTAATACAGTCTAAGGAACGAATTCTCCATACCGATCACTTTCGAACGCTCGAAATATTTCTGTACTTGCACGTACGCGCATGATAGCCGGCGTGAAGTAGAAGCAATTGGGAAGATCGAGATCGTCCAGACCGGATAGCCGAGCTGTTAAGATACTGTGGCCGCGATCGGCTCGCCTCAATGAAATGGAATTGTCGGTATCTCGGCCTTGGCCGGAAATTGTGATGCGTTAATTGCTCGGTCGTTTCCCTAAAGGGGATAATTACATCACGACACGGTCTCGCTCCTCTGACTTCACCGGCGAGAATTCCGAACGCGCACTCGATGGAAATCAATTTGACATAACTGTATACATTCCGCGCGATCAATTACGAAGTTACCAAGTGATTAAATTAAGCGCCGGCTAATCGAAGGCGTTGCATTACCATTTGAATGCTACTTAATCAACGCGTCAAGCTGAGATTCGCAATTCCCGCGCCCGCGTACGCTAGGCAGCGTATTAATTTCAACCGGCCATCAGTTTTCGCCTTAATTGGATAGAGTTTGCTCGTCCTGGCCCGCGATAAATGTCTGCGAGACGGGGCCATAGAATTTTAATTACTTTATCCGATCCCTTCAGTCCCCGGCCTAACTTTATTTAGCGCTGTCAACGTTTCTCTTTTTCGTGCCTGTGGAACACGAAGCAGTGATCTTATTCCGATAAGATATACACGCTCTAGTCAAGGTACATTAGCGATTACTTTACTTGAAATTTCTCGTTGAAATTACTCGTCAATTCCTTAATTTTGGTAGAACAGATTTTGGGACGATTCACTGTGTTGGGGTCCTCCCCCATCGTTATTGCAGTTATAAGGTCACAGGGATGCTCGATTTGGTGAAGGGATACCTAGAAGGGACGAAAGGAAAAGGAAAGGAAGCGCTTCCATTCTGGGCCTACTAGTGGACTCATGGGTAAGGCTAGCAGACCCTGCTTTACATAGGGATACTATTGTAAGAGTATGGGAGCCCCGGTTACCGATAAGACAGCGTGAGTGACAAGCACGTAGTAACAATAACCGGAGTCTTAAAACGAAGCAGCGATTCGCTTGATCTTCGTGGCGGATTCACAAGAAGGTCCACTGTTGTAAGGGTGGAAAGAAGAGCGCCATGTGGTAGGAACGAAAGAATATTGTATCCAACGAAGTAAAGTACAATTGGCCATCGAGTAATAGACTTTATAGCGACCATCATTCTCACCCTCGCCACTAGAGGGATTCCGATTTCGAGGACTTTCTCGCAATTTCTATATATGTAACTTCCAATAGTATCCCAGTCTAAGGCAGGGTCTGCTAGAAAGCCTTACTGATGAGTCCACTAGCAGGCCCAGGACGAAACGCATCCTTCCCTTTTCCTTTCGTCCCTTTCAGCACCATTACCACGCTGAGGATACCTGCGCCTAACCCGACATCAACGACAATGGGGGAGGATCCCCACAACTTATTTAACCCATCCTCTCTCCTCCCCTTACACTATTGGAATGTTGGGAAATTCTATATATAGGAAACGAATTCTATATGTAGGTTTTATCGAAGACTTGCCAGATAGAAAGTCCTCGAATCTCAAGGAGGAATCCATCTATTGGCGAGGGTGAGAATGGTGCTGCCATAAGTGCCCTGGCGATCAGGATCTCATTTCTTATGCGTGAGCCCAATTGTCCTTTACCTTGGTTTGGGGTACTCGGAACGTTCTCGATGACTATAATCTTTTTATAGTATTCTCGGTGTTTCAAGGTCGCTACACAGGTAACTTCTATATTAGAATTGGCTCCAATCATACGGAAAATTTTTCCCTCTTTCGATTTTTGTACATACAGGATTACTACTACGTGGTTGTGCCGTGATTTTGGAGACACCTTGTACATAAACGATCTGCCATTCTCGGAAGGAATTAATATTCAAAGAGACAGGAGGAGAGTGTTGTATGTGTTAATCGAGTTATATTTACCCTGTGCATTGCTTATCCTGACCCCATGCAGACTAGGTTGCACGTTCATGCTACATGTACTACGCGTGACTGATAAAGTTCCGTTTAATTTCTCTATGAAATCTCTGTGATGCCTCGAGTGTCTCTAGAGTTCGGGGCATGTAGAATATTCCAAGCGTCCCGTTGCTGTAAATTCGGTTAGAAACGGCGCTGCGAGAGCTGACGGTTATATCAGCGAGGTTATGTATGTCGGGACGAATCGTTGATAATGGAAGGTTATAGAAAATGGAGATGCTTTCTAGTTTTTCCAACCAAGTGATACATATGTGTCACAAATATGTGATAAAAATTACTACGTTTGTTAAGCCTTGGAATGTCGTGCCGGTATTTGTTCGGCCCTTGATTAGAATAGACCCAGAAGACCGTTAGGGTCTTCTGGCAGCCAGATTCTAATTGCTGTTTTAGTTCAAGTTCCGTGTCCTTTCTATCTTCATTTTCAATGCATTTTCAAACAATTCTTTATTTCCCTCGGGTCACCGGACACGAGGCTTTCTTTAGCCATTAATGTTAGAAAGCAGGCAACAGCACTTAGGATTTGGCTGACAATAGGCCCGCAAAGAAAGGGACCAGGCCATGTGCGATGTCGCGACTTTCGGAGCCATAAAGTAACGGGTCCTTCAGGAAGGATCACGAATGTGCGGGTGGCCCACCAGCAACCCCCTTTGAGGGAGAGGCTTCCTCCACCGGCAGACCTGGTCGCGGAAGACGGTCCTCCCTTCTTTGGGGGCATCTGATTCGCGGACCGAGGGCCCACCCTCGGTCCTGTCAACCACCAATGGGAAAACCGATTTCCCTTTGGAAACCATGGACTCCGAAAGATCGTTCATCGCACAAGTTAGTTAGGCCAGTACCAGTCAGTCAGCAAATAACGTTCGAAGAGTTCAGAAGAGTTAACCGGATCTATTACAAAATATACAGTACAAAAACACAAAGTTCCTCAAGGGATTTGGTTCGTCATTAACCGTCGCCAATTGCGGTCGACCTATTGACGATATACAACGTTCACACATGGGTTAGAGGTTGTTTTTTACTTAACCGTAGGAAGAAAATAATTTCCATTCGCGAGAAATCAGACCTTTAGAGTGGGCTCCTATCAGACCTTATGGGGTTTTCCTGCACTTGAAGTCTTCGGTTGTCGTATCCTCATGCGGTCGTGTAGTTTCTTGTAATGAGGGGTAGCTGTTGGAAGAGTCAAAAGAAAAAGGAAGGGATGCATTTCGTTCTGAGCTTGCTAATGTGCTCATCGGTAAAGGTACCTAGCAGAGGGTACTATTGGAAGGTCCAGAATTTGTATATACATTGCACAAAAATTATCGACGATCTTATCCGTCAGACGGCTGGCAGATTGAGTTTGGGGGTCACTGTCCAACGCGCCCTATCGGCTGCTGTCAAACGATTTGCGAAGGGTACCAAAAGGCTGTAGCCTTCACGCGTGAGGAGTCATCGGAATAATTCTTAACACTATGTCGTCCAATGGCATCACGTTGATGCCATGCGAAAACTCGGGCAAATGCCTGTCACACCACGTTGGTATCACGCGTAAATGATGAGTTAGGTACCAAACGAAAGAATCCCTATTAGACGCGCGGACGGCATAGCGCTAAGAAACCCTTGACGCCCAATTAAACAGAGACCACATTGTGAAATACACCTTTTTTGTGATCAGACGCTTCGTGTCATCCTTACCACACCCCTTACAACATATAGAAATCGAACAGTTCACCGAGGCACTTACCAGGACCGCGGTCCTCCTGAATTCCCTCTGATGACGAGTTCGTGAAAGATGGTCGCCATTGAGATATCGAATATACGAAAATAATATTTTGAAAAAATGAAGAAACGAATCTCTTACCGAGTAATCATTACACCGGAAGATCAGAGCGATCACGACAGAATTTCTTCGGTATCATCTTCGTAATCCTGTTCGTACGTTAGCTTCTACGGTTCGTGTACCCAGGCACCGGCCAATAACAGGTCCCTCCGTAAGTTTGGCCAGAACTTAGCGGGCCGGTATCGCGACATGATAACAAACAACGGTCTAGCCAAGTGCAAATAAGTTTCAGCAACTTTCCCGCTACGGGAGTTAGTCGGTTTCCTCGCGATTCCGTTTGCTCGCCGGATATGTTTCATCTCGGACTTAAATAATCGATGCTGTTTAAACTTGAACTCGGTCGCGCACCTGACGGCGAAACTTGGCCCAAAGGAATAATTAATCGGCCTCGATTTTAACGATGTCGGGCCGTGAAGCAGCGCGCGACTAATTACACCTGTCGCGAATTTAAGTCGATCGAAATCCGATTCGAGACAATGGAGTGCAGAGGGTTTTTCGTGGGACCAGCTGGTAAATACGCTTCTGTTTATTCCATTGACTGTACGTTATTAACGCTAGAACTATCGAGCTTCGGCGTAGCTCAATGTGCTTACACGTAGTCTGCATGGAGGATAATAGTATCTGTGATACGATGGAGATGGGGAATTAGGTTATCATAGTGAATTTATCTATTTATTCTCCTCATGGACGAATATTTTGTAAGTTAAGTTAACGTTACGATGATTTCAGAACAGCGAAATAAAGGAGAATAAATTGCTATTAGAGATGTGATACTCGATCAGATTTTTGTTTTATTCTTGAGGGATTCTAATAATAATTATAGTGATAATTATAACGTTAATAACACTCATCGTACCCTAGATCTATTCAGCCAATCTCTTCACTCTATAAAACAGCTACTAAATCACACCTCTCTGCAAAAATTTTTGTTTTTCTTATACTTATACACATCTCGTCTATTTGTATATTCGTATATTTTTATTTTATATTTATTTTTCTTTGTTACCATTAATTTTATACCCCTATACTGTAATAATTTTCTTATCATTTTTCTAATGGGTTAATCCCGTATAAATAAATAAATAAATAATTTTAAAAACTAGGGGTACACGTGTGTGTCAGTTTCCCCTTAGTGGCTGCAAGACAATGTGGCTGTAGAAACTGTTTAAAATCTCAAGATGGCTCACTCTATATATAATTACATCTCTATCTCAATAAGAGACAACGTTAATTTTGTTGAAGACAGGTGTGTATTTTTAGTAAATGCGAAAATAAAATTTCTGAGACCAAGTACTTTGTCTGACTTGGTAATTCTAGTGCTAATCTTGTTTCAAGCACCAAGAACCTTGGATCTATTCCAAATCAAGTAATGACGGTTGTTTTCCATAATTCCTTTTGATCCTATTCGCTCTTTTTACTAGTCAAATCAATTATGATTTTATCCTAATTGATATTCGCGAGATCCACACATCCTCGGAACAAATCTGCCATTTTGAAGGACCATCAAGAATCTGAACCGTTCTAGACCTACCTAGATTAGACGAAAGGTCTCTCACTCTGTAGCTGTATCCTGACAGAACTTTGAGTTTCCGACCTTCCGTTTTCGATTGCACGATACTCTCCTAGTTGATACGTCGTTAGGATATTTGAATTTTCCATTCGTCTCACGGCAAAGTAGCTAGGTTATCTGATTGACGTGGAATCGAGTTGCCGGAAGTCGTTAGATCTTCGCTTCGGCCAGATTCGCTGGCTGCAGCCCTGGTCTACGACTCTTGCCCCTCGGATTACACGTTAATACTTACTATCCGTACTCCGCCGCTGTTCACTGATTTCCACTTTACATGTTGATTGCCGGAAGTTTCCTCGTCGGGGTATTGCATCGGAATATCGCTGGCGCCGTGACAGGCGTCGCTTCCTTTCCGAAACCCGAAATCTTCTTTTCTTCCCTCTGATCCGTTTCCTTCTCTCTTACGTAGCTTCCTCGCTCGTTTCATATCTTTATTTACCATGGCCAATAATTATTTCCGCCATTCTTGCGTCCGACAGTTGATACACGAAATTTAGAAGCACCAAAATTTACCAGCTTTTATTTTCTTTCAATCGATTACAATATTTTATCCGAATATTTTCTATAAAACGAATTAACCCTTTGCACTTTCAATCTCCATTTAATAAAATTTCGAAGCTCGATATTAATTAATATATCGAATTTAAAATAATGTAACAGTGTGCGAGGTATCGAAATTAAATAATTCTACGTGTTAATTATTATACGACTTTTTATTTACTCCTCAAAAAATATCATCAGCCTTATAACAGAAAATTTTTCAACTCGTATTTTTCATCTTCTTTAGTCCAAATCGTTGAGCGCAAAAGGTTGATCAGAGGATGCTTACGTCCTTCTACGAACGTAAGGTAATTCAAATGAGGTTTTGTAAATTATTTTTCTGCAATACAATTATCCGATTAAATTTTATGTGTTTGTCTCGATGGTTTGATTTTGACTGCTATACAGAAAGTGCATGTGTTTGATCAAACGTATTGTATTTGTCTTGTTAGTTTAACTTTAACTGCCTTCTATCTCGTGTTTCAGTGTCTTTTATATATTCGTTAGTCTTTCTGTGGTGATGGGAGTTTGGACCAATTTGGGTCTGCGTGCCCTTCATTTACTGGTGATTTATAAAGTCTTTGTTGCGTCCCAACACTGCAACTCGCTCGTGGAGTTTCACGGGGTTGTAAGGCCCATTATGTTGCTGCGGCAATGCTGCTTGGGATGCGGCCTACTCTAACTTGATAGAGGTAGACCTGGTTGGTATTGAACTGCAAGGAGTTTTATAGTAGTAGACAGTCTCCTGCGTTGAGTGTTGGTGGGTCTCGTTTGATGATGTTGTAGTCGTGATGGAGTTTAGAGAGAATCTTGATGTGGTCGTGATGGAGGTTTTACTGAGAAACTGTTGTGGTCGTGATGGAGTTTAGAGAGAATCTTGATGTGGTCGTGATGGAGGTTTTATTGAGAAATTTCTTGCGAATGCCTTGTCGGTAGTTTTATAAGGTTCGACTGTCTTCTGATTGGTTGGTATGATATTGGAGGTGGATGTCAACTTCAGCGTCCTTCGGTGGTGGTGGTTGTTTAAACATTTAGGCTCTTATGACCGTCGTCTAAGAGGCTAAGATGTCGGTCCTTGTCATGGTTTATATTAGTTGGGTTAGGCGACGCTGAGTTTATACATGATAAGGGATGCTTACAATAAAGGCATGAAACAGGCCTCCACTTAACCTGGGACATTGCGGTCCTAGGGCCGCAACAGTCTTACTAGAGCCTAGTCCAAGTGGTGTCAGTGTGTATCCATAAGTCATAGGATGCTCGTAATCAAGAAATAAGACAGACTCTCAGTGACTCAAAACACTCGATATTTGACAACGATTGTACAGAATGAGCACGGAATATTTCCCAACTTTTCCACACCTGAGAAGCCTCGCAGTAGTTGGAGTAATCGAGCAGCCATTTCCAGCATTAATTCCAAGTTCCATTTATTTTCCTCGAGTTCAGAAGACTCCACGTATAATTACGTTTCCCCATTTACGATCTATTCCCCTGTCACGGGGAACACTCGTTGCAGCCGTGGCTCGATATAGCTTCCACCCGCGAAACTCGCCTCGAGTTCTCATCTTGGCACAAAGGTGTAGAAGAGCCGATAACTCGGGATAATTTCGGCCGGAAGTTGGCGTAATTCCATTCGTCGGTTACACGCGGAACCTCATTACACCGTGGTAACCGCGCGTGATCTAGGCCCAGCCATGCATCCATCTTCGTTCCGTGCTTGCTCTCCGAAAGTTACGTCCACGTTATAGGCTGTCAGGCTACTCTTGGCCAGCCGTCTCTGGTCGAGGATGCTCGTCGTTCGTGAAAATCACCTCGCAGGCTTCTACGCGAACTTTGCTCCCCTGACTCGGCGAAAGAGGGAGATTTAACTGGTTCCCTTCGCGCAGCCACGGTCTACAGCGGGAACGATAATGTCAGTGACCGAATGGGATGCAAATGGAGCGATTCAATTTAGAAATCGAATTCTCCCGACGCGTGCGTGAGACGCGGTCGTGTCCGGTTAGGCTCCAGGGATGCGTTTATGCGAACGGGGGGGATGGTAACGTCCTTTTGTCAGCCTGTCTGGGTCGACGTAGTCCCTGATTAGACATCGCGATTAGTTGAATAGGTTTGCCGATGGTCGAGCAGTTTGACTGGTGGCGCAGACCCGATACGGGACCGACATGCCACTAAGCAACACGGGAAAATGGGTCACCAGGGACTTATCTGATCCGCCGTTTATCTGATCCATCGAACTGCTTAATTATATCGTCGCTGCTGATCGGACCCGATGTAATTAGTAGAATATGCTTCGCCGTTGTCCGACTGCGTCTGCAGTGGAACGGGTCGGGCTGTAGTCCGACGCGCAACGTGTATTTAGCCCTTTGACTACGGCAGACTTTTAAACGCGCCAGCTGTACCATACGGTAGGAATCCATTTGCGATGTGAACACTGAGAACGGTGAGAGAACGGCTTTTCGTTAGGTGTGCATTTCTCAGAAATTATTGTATATTTAAGTAATAATCCAAATATTATATTCCACTGTATTGGAACAACGTTGTTTATTTCTTTGTATTCTGCAGTTAATTGTTACAGTGCATACTTAAAATTTAGCAGCAAACAAAACTTTTCAACGCCTTTAGACACCCACAATACTCAAAAGGGTAATGGTCGTGCTAAGGGTCTGACGCATCACCCAACCTGGCATTCGAACCCTCGGTGACTTTTCGTAGAGCTACGTGTACACGGGGTGGAAAACCTGCGATACTCCAGTACGATTTTCAATGAATATTGAAACACAATTGGCATTTCATTATTCTTCCTTTTTTCAGTAATATGTTGCATTTTGAATTCTTTAAATATCATTCTTAGTTTGATTTTTATTAGTAAATTCGTCCGGTTATCTTCGCATAGGCACCCGTTCTTCGTTCTGCGCTAAAACGGTTAATATTTGTGTTTGATAATTCTTTTGTAATTATATAAAGAATTGTTCTTATTTGTAGGAATGTTGGGTAGGCAACAGAATAATCAGTGACGTAAATATAAAAATGATTTATTTTAAACTAAAAATTATTCTTCTCGCTAATAACTCTCGGCTGACTCTCACTCGCTATCTCTCAATAAACCTGTTCTGCGACCTTGCACTCTTATTTAATCCTTTGCACTCGAGGGGCGCCCTTTAGTCGTCGTTTGATAAAATTTCGAAGCTCGATATTAATTAATATATCAAATTTATAACAGTGTAACAGTGTGCAAGGTATCGAAATTAAATAATTCTACATATCGTATCATCGTAACAGAAAATTTTTCAACTCGTACCCTTTGTGGGGTCCTCCCCCACCATCGTTTGAAGTCGGCTGGTCACAGGTCTCCTCGGTGGTAGGTGGCTGGAAGGGACGTTAGGAAAAGGAAGGGATGCGTTTCGTCCTGAGCCTGCTAGCGGACTCATCGGTAAGGCTTGCTTGGCAGGCCCTGCTTTAGACACTGGGGATACTATTGGAAATACGGGAAGTTATATATATAGGAAACTGGGAGTTTCCCGAGGACTCGTGGGAAAGTCCTAGAAGGCGGAATCCAACTAGTAACGAGGGCGAGAAAGATGGCCGCTTCACCTTCTTCAGCCAAAAAATCGTCGAGTCCAAAGGGTTAAACCTTGCACTCTGTCTACTTTCATACTCATGTTCTCTTTCTCAATCGGTGTGTCGCGTATCCTAAACACTCAGACGCATTCCTAAGCTTTCACTCTTCACCTGCATTCGGCTCTGTCATAAACATCCCTTACATTCGATCCTCTTGCACGCAATTACTTTCGTTCTAAGCCCAAACACTCTCGACATTCTTTCAGGGCCGTACCTATTCCTTTCCTACATATTGTTATTGATATTTCATCCACCACTAACAGTGACAACGATCTGCAATTTTTTAAATATTTTTTTTCACGTTTCTGAGTCTATTTTCATTCTTCAACTTTGGTCGGACGAATCTACGGAAGTCGGTGTAATTGAAAAACGAAGCGACCCGAGACCCGACGATGTTCCCGATGTTCTCCGCGAGTCATCGAGAATCCAGTGGTTCCTTCGACGACCCGTTAAAAACGATCGAGTCGTAAACGGTGACTGCCCTCGCGGGTATTCCGCGGGTGAGACTCGAAGATGTCTGACAGGATTTTCGAGGGTTCGCGTAGCTGGGTCCCCGGGATGTTTCTTTCGCTGATTGCAGCATCCATTTCGCGAGGTAATCGGGTTACAGGGAGGAAGCGATCCTTCTGTTTCCGTTTCGCCAGCTCTCGCCGGATGCAGTCGCGACGTACCGCCATTGTTTCCTCGACGGTGGCGCTGCTGCAGCTGCGTGCTCGTAAACAATTTCGTTGATCAGCAACGGAAGCCACTGCTAGGAAAATACGCTGTGCGCAAAGTTCTTTCGCTCTCGTCCCGTTACGCTCGGGTGCGAGTTTGCAACTCGGGTATTTCTCTTCGGCTTGTCCGCGAGGACGAAGGCGTTTTTGGCCGAAATGACGGGAACTTGACGATTATCATATCAATGCGACGGGCAAGTACTATACAGAGTTGAACGGCAACTTTCGCGTCTGTTCGCTTTTAATTCCATTCGCTTTGGAATCGATTACTCCGCGAGTTGCACGTTCGAACGCGAAACCGTGAGGACACAGTCGAGGGTATTTCACGAGCGTCGTCGACGATAGAGAAGGAAGTCCGTTCGAAAGTTTACCATCACTCCGGGGTTTCTTCTCGCGAAACTTATGTTTTACGTGACGGCCTTCTTGTCTTCTTGAAAAGGTTTCCGCGATCTCCATTTCTCGCCTCGGCCCCGGCCCCGTTCTCTCCTGCGCCGTAACCCCATTGCTCTTCCTCGGCCATTCCACTTTTCAATCGCTCGCACTTTTTCCTCCGCTCCTTTCACGCTCGAGTTAAATCATTCAACTTCGGCGTCGCGCCTCCGGCGATGCTTAAAAAGTTTCTAGTCGTCGAAATTCCGAGCTAGAAACGCGAAACCGAGACGGGGACCGGTCCCACGGGACCGTTTAATCGCGATCGAACGTCGAGAGACGGTGGATTGAACTTATGTCGAAGTTATGCCTATGCTTCGGGGCAGATTTATCGATTTCGGCTCGTTTGTGGTCGTTCGATGCATCGTTAGTCGAGTTTGGTAGACTCGACGTCGGTGGACGCGGGTTTTCCATGCATCGAATCAACTACGATTGGTCGGGAATCTATGAAAGCACTTGTTAACGTTCGTCGATGGCTGTCGACAGACCTTACTTTGTTAAACGTCGATATTTTTTAATAAAAATCGAAATTTCCTAGTTTATTGTTCGCTCTGTTCCCGTGTTTCGACTATCCTCCACGATAATCACGCGAAAAAGCGTGGGAGAGGAGCGGAGGATAGAACGTGTGCCATTTTCGATTATTAGAAAACGAGTCACGTTCGAGTTTAACGTCGCTCTTCGATGCTGGTTCATTGATCAATTCGCGAGTATTAATTAGCTGCGTTAGCGACGAGCACTGTTTTCAAGATGAACACGATTGTTATTTGCACGACAATGTAGAATCGACTGTCGCGCAGTGCGTCCGATGGATGCACGTGGATTTAACTGGAATAATAAACTGCGCGAAATTCATTGTTTCCTCGTACACGTTCGTCGACCTCTTGTAACGAGAAATCCGTGAAAGCGTCGGGAATAAAACATCCTAAACGTGCCGCGTTCTTCACGCACCGGTTCCATCGATTATTAACGATTTCGAACGTGGAATGCGATTATTTTGTCGCGAATTTTCTCTCTGAATATACATCAGAAATGTATTTTAGAGATTTTGTTTATTCCAACTCGACGGGAACTCGTTTCCCAGCAATTTAATGCGCGTTTATTCGCGCAATAGACGAGTCTGCGACTGACAATTGTTTAAAATGTATTTATTTTGAGTTAAAGTGAAATTAAAGTAATACTCTGACAATTGGATATGACTCTCTTTATAAGATTTTTATTCTGGGTTCTGTACGACTTTTCAATTCAGTTTTCCTTTATTATCTTAGTCACAGTGTACACTTGTACAACGTATCCCAGAATTTGTTCCTCTTTTTCGTATAATTTAATACAAATGTTCCCATGATTCGTTTGTCATTTGCACCTATAATTGTCCAAAGTGTTCTCGCTATTATAATATTTTAATCGTTTCCCTCGTTTACTTGGTGCGTAACTTAGGAGAAGGTAAATCTTGTCCACAGTCTTCGTCACGTGGTACAACTGGTACTGTAGGAAGCTTAGAAGAAGTCAGTCAGAAGTGTCTCTTCTCGGTACGTGTCGGCCATTTTCTTTGTCAAGCGTTGTCCTCATGCTTCGAATTATCGAACACGAGTGTCTAATTAATTTGAAAGACAGCTTATATGTGCCAATTTACACGTGTGTATGCAATTAGATCTGTCATCCAAGTTGTCAATCGCATCTGATTGACTTCTTCTGAGCTCTGTACAGTATCTATGACCGCTTTGCTCAATAGAGTACTGTAGGAAGCTTAGAAGAAGTCAGTCAAAAGTGTCTCTTTCGGTACGTGTCGGCCATTTTCTTTGTCACGCGTTGTCTTTATGCTTCGAATTATCGAACACGAGTGTCTAATTAATTTGAAAGACAGCTTATGTGTGCCAATTTGCACGTGTGTATGCAATTAGATCTGTCATCCAAGTTGTCAATCGCATCTGACTGACTTCTTCTGAGCTCCGTACAGTATCTATGACCGCTTTGCTCAATAGAGTACTGTAGGAAGCTTAGAAGAAGTCAGTCAGAAGTGTCTCTTCTCAGTACGTGTCGGCCATTTTCTTTGTCACGCGTTGTCTTTATGCTTCGAATTATCGAACACGAGTGTCTAATTAATTTGAAAGACAGCTTATGTGTGCCAATTTGCACGTGTGTATGCAATTAGATCTGTCATCCAAGTTGTCAATCGCATCTGACTGACTTCTTCTGAGCTCTGTACAGTATCTATGACCGCTTTGCCCAATAGAGTACTGTAGGAAGCTTAGAAGAAGTCAGTCAAAAGTGTCTCTTTTCGGTACGTGTCGGCCATTTTCTTTGTCACGCGTTGTCTTTATGCTTCGAATTATCGAACACGAGTGTCTAATTAATTTGAAAGACAGCTTATATGTGCCAATTTGCACGTGTGTATGCAATTAGATCTGTCATCCAAGTTGTCAATCGCATCTGACTGACTTCTTCTGAGCTCTGTACAGTATCCATGACGGATTTGCCCAATAGAGTCATTTTCCTGCCACTTGCATCAATTAAACCTGCATTTCTTTCGCGAAAATTTTTGCACAGTGCACATCCTGTGAATATATCATCCCCTTTTGTCCTCTTGAATCCTCTTAGGTTCTCTGTAATTGCAAACACCGTCGATTTTAATCGGCAATCCAATGTTCGTCGATCTAGCCTTTGCCAGTGGATTTCTCGACAGACAGAAATAATTTTCGCGTGATTGTAAGGGGAGATAACGAAGGTGTTCCCTCGATTTGTGAATTAACGCGTTAGAGGAGGGAAGAGGAAGGACCAGGGGAGCCTCGAGGAACGAAAACAGTGGCCCGGTGCCCCGATAAGAGGAAGAGGGAAATAGCTGCTGGTTTTCTAGCAGATTTTCTTGCGGAAGCTGTATATACTCCAAGATATCTCGGTTTGCACTCCCGGTACAAGTAGCAGCGACGAAAGTTCGACGGGTTTGAAATTCCGCTCGGGGCGACGCGGAAAAGTCTTAATGGATTGTATCATGCCGCGTATTCACGGGCTTTTAGGCGAATACGGGAAAAGAAGCCAGAGGATCATTCGGGGCGCGAGGGTGCACACCCTGACGAAAGCAATCGACAGAGGTTGTAGATACGAATGCTTCATTCGTGCTCATACTTCGTAAAGTGATCTTAAATTATTTTATTCGATGACAATTGTATAACTGAAGTCGACAGAACTTGAGACCATCTTGAGTTTCTTGTTGTGAGCGATAGGTTAAGTTGAGTTATGGTTATCGAGGTTGCGGGGAAAGGAGCATGATTGGGAAGGAAAAACCTGAGTCAGGGACAGAATGAATGGTTTAAATAAGGGTGCAAGGGACAGTTCATAATATATATAACAGTTCAGTCTAAGACAGTCTATCAGTTAGTCGAAGAATATTCAAAGTCTAAGAGTTTTCAGTCCAAGACAGTGTGCCAAAGTCTAAAGTCTGATTACAAGAGTCAGTTTAACACTTTAATAGCCGCACTTTTACGCAGTCAAACGTTGTCAGGGGTCGGCAATATTTTTGAAGAATTAATTTAAAAGAACTCTATTGGGATTATGGGTAAAAAGAAATATCTGTATTTTTTAATTTTCTTTATTCTCTCCTAAGGAAGGTATATCTCAAGTATTCTGAATGTTCGCGTAAAGAGTCAAAACTAGAATAAGGAAAAAGGGTATGCGATTGCAGCTCGTCCTGGTCCCCTAATTCTTATCTAATGTGTGAAATAAACACTTCTCGCGTTCCCGGAACCTCTTCGGCGCATAGTTTAAAGATATATCTATTTCTCCTGAGAGATTAATTTTTGTATACTCGATACGTTAAGACGTATCTTATTTTCAACAAACTCTGTGTAAAATTCACGAAATAATACATGTGCGAACATACGCATAAAACAAAGAACGATAACAATTTAACCCTTTGCGCTCGACGATTTATTGGCTAAAGAGGGGTACGAGTTGAAAAATTTTCTTCCATAAGGCTGATGATATTTTTGAGCAGTAGATAAGAAATCTTATAATAATTAACACATAGAATTATTCAATTTCGATACCTCGCACACTGATACATTATTTTAAATTTGATATATTAATTAATATCGAGCTTCGAAATTTTATCAAATGCTGACCTAGAGACACCTCTCGAGTGCAAAGGGTTAACAATAAATTTAATATTTTTCCTTTGTGTGATAATTATTAATTATTAATAGACGGTAGCATCACACACGTGTTGTGTGAGCGGACAATAACAGTTGTTCCGGCTATCACACACATGTTGTACGAGCGGCCATTAAAATGTTAACCCTTTGCACTCGAGAGGTTACCCTCAGTCACCATTTTATAGAATTTGGAAGATCGATGTTAATTAATATATCAAATTTAATGCAATGTAACAGTGTGCGAGGTATCGAAAACAAATAATTCTACAATTCTATTATTATACAATTCTTTATTTACTGTTCAAAAAGGTATCCTCAGTTTTTTAGTAGAGAATCTTTGATTTCCTACTCTTCTCTAGCCAAAAAATCGTCGAGTGCAAAAGGTTAAGAAAGATTAGAAGAGCGTGCCCATAGCGAATCTCTCTTGTTTCATAGCTAGTCGCCGCCATTCTATTTATAAGCTTATTTTATTCTATTAAGAAGCCAACAATACTATGTTAAGTTAGTCCACACGAAATCCAATCCTACATATATATACAATAGTTATGTAGAGGATATTGACTCACAATGGCTGTAGTAGTCTGTTGGTGTGACATCCTCTGCTGCGACAAGGGATGAAAAGAAAAGAAAGGGATGCATTTCGTCTCTGGTCTACTAGTGGACTCATCATAAGGCTACCTAGCAGGCCCTGCCTTAGACGAAACAGGAAATTCTATTGAAAAGTTTGTAAATTCTATATGTAGGAAGCGAAGGGTTTACCGAGGACTTGCGAGAAAATCCTCGAACCTTCTTGAAGGTTCCTCTAGAATCCATCTACTGACGAGGGTGAGAATGATGCCGTCATAGTTACTTCACATTTCTGTTTATTAAATTAAAATCGTACTTTTCCCATCAATTTCGCGAGTACGGTATATTTTTCGCACCGACTGTATACACAGTTGACGAACTTTCGTCGACGACCGACCACCAAATCGAGCCTTCGTTCTCATTCGAATATCTGCTTCCTCGTTTACCCTCGGCTCTATTTTCCTTTTATTATCTCTGTCTCCGCCGATTCATCACCGGTAATTTTCCTTCCTCCTCGGCTTTCTCTCCTCGTGACTATTTTTCACTCTCCTCGAGTCTTTCCGCGACTCTACTCGACCTCTGTGTATCTCTCGCAGCCTCTCTTTCTCTTTTTAATACCCACTGAACACCGGTGTCTCTCCTTTTCATCGCGTCTCCGATTCCCTGCTCGCCTCCCTTTAATTTCCTTCGAATCTCTGCCTTTTTCCACGCTTCGTTCTGTCCCCTCCCTTTTCGCCTCTGATCCAGCGTCCGTGGGAAATGAACACCACCGCGTCGGAATACATTTCCTCCCTGTATCCAGCTTTATCCAACGTCGCCAACACGTTTCCCCGTTTGGCCGTTTGCTTAAAACTTCGTCCGAGTTCCTATCTATCGGATAGAGCGTTGACCTTCGTAACTGTGCTTATCTAAGAAGCTTTTACGCGTGTCCGTTCTCGGTATCTCGCCAGGGGTCGTTCCTGTCTGCAGTTTCTGAATCTACGCTGATGAGATTTTTGTTTTCCACAGCTCGAAGTATTAGTTTCACAGAGAATCGTTGTTCCGGTCTGGGTTGAGGTTGGAGGTTTAATTTGCACGTTGGAAGACGAATTCAACTACGACAGGGCTTCTTAGATTCTGAGTAGTGACTCTCTCGAAGGTTGTGTGATAGAATTCTGGGGATTGGGAGAACTTTGGCGAACTGTTCGCGGGGCATCCCTTTGTCGAGTCAATTTGTTGACTCAATGAGTCAAAACGGAGGCGCGAAAAATTTTCTTTCGTAGAAGGAAATTTTGGAATATTCTCTTCTGCAAGAGGGAGCCATGAAAATTCTTTTTCTATAGAAAGGAGGTTGTGAAAAATTTCTTTCAGTTGGAAGAGGGTTGCGAAAAATATTTTTGGGTAGATGGTGATTGCGAAAAATTTTTTGTTGGAAGAAAGCTGCAACAAATTTTCTACGACGCAAAGTAGCTACGAAAAATTTTCTTTGATGAAGTAATATTGCGAAAAATTTTCTTCGGCAGAAGGAAATTTCGAAATATTTTCCTTTGCAATAGGGGGCTACGAAAATCCTTTTCCTATAAAAAGGGGGTTATGAAAAATTTCTTTAGGTAGGAAGAAGGTTGCAAAAAGTATTTTTGGGTAGATGATGATTGCGAAAAATTTTCTCTAATAAACTAACGTCGCGAAAAATTTTCTTTGTTAGAGGAAGGTTGCAACAAATTTTTTACGGCGCAAAGTAGCTGCGAAAAATTTTCTTTCACGAAATAATGTTGCGAAAAATTTTCTCCGAAGAAACGGAGCAGCGAAAGATGTTTTTCTTCTTAAAGATATCGCGAATGGGTTTAAGGGGTTAAGCTCTGAGGATACTCTTAAATTAATAGAGAGCAAATTCGACTGAGTTTTCGAAGATAGTTTGGAATGTTTGAGGGTTGCAGTTAAAGTGCTATTTATGGAGTAGATTTCATGCGTCGCGTCACGTAAATCGAGCTACGAACTCGGGGAATATTTCATATCGAGGTTGCTATTATCTCAAACTTCCTTGTTCGTTTATTGTTGCACAAAATTACCAATGTAGTAGCCGGCGACAAACTGTAATTAATTCTTGGATAATTAGTTACGGAATATGTTTGAGAGTGGCGAGGCTCGAACGCTGCTCCGGGGTCCCTTTTGTTTCCAAAATGGAAGGCCATGCGCGTAAGGTTAATTAACGCGAACAAAATAGGCTGTCCAAAATTTTACGACGGTCTGGCTTTTAATGAAACATTCGCTGTGCTTTAAGAGGCTCCAGGTAAGATTAATGCGACGGTATTAGCCAAGGGTTGAACCAACCCCGACCCCTCTCCGTTCCTATCCCAAACGACGATACTTAAACCGCCACCGGATAGATTTTAAGCCGACCAAAGAAATAACACGCGCTAATCGGCCTCATTCGTTTCGGTTTTGCGTCTAGGTTCCAGGAGAATCAACTTCTGTTTCATTATTTCCAAATATTCCGCGATTTATTATTATACCGCATCGTCAACGATTATCCTATAATACCATTCGCAATTTCAACCCCTTTAATCTTCCATCTTTGAACTTCTTTTCTGATTAAAAATACCGTATTATACGAATGATAAGATCTGCAGAAAAGAAAAAGAATACTATATTTAACAGTAGCTTATTTTATGTCAATTTGCATTTCATTAGTATATAAAAACGTAATTCTTACTAAATCCACAAACCTCTGAGAATGAATTTATTTTTATCTCGGGAAATGAATTAACTTTTGCAACGATTATTAGCAATTACACGGTAATAATGAATTGTTTGGTAATTACAAGAGTGTTATTTAATTAAATAGCGGGATAATTGTTGGTGGATAATGATTATCACCTAGCATAGTGTTGGTAGATGTCCATCGTCCATCCTATTCACATCTCTGACCTATCCCAATTAAACTTTTGATCTGTTCTGTCCAAAGTCAAATCGACCTGTAATTACTGCCTTTGTACAGTCAGCCGCAAAAGTTACGGTCGTTACCGATTTCACTGTTAATTACATTTCTGTTACAATAGCTGCTGATTTATTAAACCCTTCGCTTTCGTTATGAACGAAATCATGCTTCGAGTTATGGTTTCGTTAATTAACTATGTTAATATGTTGTTAACCGTAAGTTTAATAATATATTCTTGTTCACGAATTTTGATTGTATTTTCGTCGCTATAGAGGGTATATTAGTTTCCACAGTTTCCATCGATTTCCATATTAAAATACTTTCGTTATTTTTTATCCCACTGGTGTAGGAACCGAAATAGAACCGATAAAAAAGTACACGTGTACGTATCGCGGAGAATTGTACCTGTGACCGATACAGAACCGAAATGGAACCCATATTTCAAAAGCTACTAGAACGATAACCGAAATCGATATCTTTACCGATTTCGATTCTTTATGGCTGTTGTAGGAAATAACGGTTCTTCGAAACTGTTCGAAGAATAAACCGATACAACAGTTTTCATTCCCTATTTTTTGCATCACCTTTTTTTATTTTTTTCCTGGGTTACCGAAACATGTCGCCATTTTTACTTTTTCAACCATTTTATTTTTTGCATTCTGCAGTTGTTTTCTTTAATTTATATCCCTTTCACGGTACTTTCTTTCCTATCCCACTTTTTATTTGTATTAGAATCTCGGGGAAATTCTGTTCAAACCTAACCTATCTAATTCTTCTTATAAAGTATTTCCATCGGGTGTCGGTGAAAGTATTTTTCACCAAGTTTTTTACGTTCGAAATTTTTAAATTCTTTAAAGTCTCTGATACTACTGCATTTATTGTGCAACCAATTCGAAGTCGAAATTTCAAATATTTGAGAAAAAGCCATTGGTGGAAGAATTAGGACGTGGACCAGAAAGAAAGCTCGATTAAAAGCTTTTAGAAAGGTATTGAGGAGAAAGGTTTGTTTTTTTTTTAAAACAAACAAATTTGGAATTATTTTTTTCCAATTGAAATTTTGGCAGGTGGGTACTAATATTACTCAAATAAGAAACAGCAAATAAATTTGATAAATATTATTTATTAGAATCGGGATTTGAACCCGAGACCCTTAGATTAGCAATCATACACTCTAATCACTACCCTAAGAAGCCTCTTGTTATAGGACTTCTTAGTATCCATATATTACCCTATCCAACTATATGATATACTTCCATTAATTACCTATTTTATGCACTATCACTATGAATTTAGATTATTGCACCCAGCTATATATTATTTTTCAAATTACATCAAAAACTGTACATATCTTGATTCTAACATTAATTACTCCCCTGATTAATTCTCTGTTTGTCCAAATCGATTTGCCATTATTCTCCATGCTAAGGGGACAGGAATTCCTTTTTTCACCCCAATCATGAATTATTACTATGAATTTAGATTATTACACCCAGCTATATATTATTTTTTAAATTACACCAAAAACTGTACTCATCTCGATTCTGATATTAACTATTCCTTATTAATTCTCTGTTTGTCCAAATCGATTTGCCAGTATTCTCCATGCTAAGGGGACAAGAATTCCTTTCTTTCATTCCAATCATGAATTATTACTATGAATTTAGATGATTACACCCAGCTATATATTATTTTTTAAATTACACCAAAAACTGTACTCATCTCGATTCTGATATTAACTATTCCTTATTAATTCTCTGTTTGTCCAAATCGATTTGCCAGTATTCTCCATGCTAAGGGTACAAGAATTCCTTTTTTCACCCCACTCGTCCACCCCTAAATACCAACCCTCTCTCGTTTTACGGCGAACTAATTCGTCGTAACCCATTTGACGGGCACTCGAGCGAAATACGATCATTTTATTCTATTCTATTTATACCCAGCCACGACTTTTCAACCCAAAGACACAAGTACCACTTGGAAACGCGACCCTGCGCCTCTTCTTCGAGTTTACCCTTCGCTCAGGCCTCTGTTTGTTCAACCTCGTGCCACCCTCGAGGGGATAAGAAGGCCGTTCTTCAGCCTCGACCTTGTTTGTCAGTCATAATATCCTCGAGACCCCTCCGCGAGCACCCTGGACAATCGAGACCGACGCAGACAAATTCATATCGCGACTAGACGGCCCGAGAGGCGTTTCTCATCGCGTCTGCCCGGCTTGATCGATGCTTCACGCGCGTGAAACGTTCCGGAAGCCGAGCAGTCTGTCGGACGTAACCTTTTTTTCCAATGGACGAGCCGACAGCCTTGCCGACCTCGCCTCTGCGAGCTCTTTTATCGAGCTGCCCGACCTGTCGGTGTTATGCACTGACCCTCGTCACTTGGTCAGAGGGTCCGAAGATGTTTTGTGAATGAGGGTTGGCGGTTGTCGATGGAATTCGACGGAAGTCGAGTTCTTGCCCGCTGGATTTCACCGTCAACAGGTAGCTGGACTTGTATATACAAAAGTAAAATCACTCACGGTATATGATATACGAGCAAGTTGCACGTGTTACATGTACCGCTTTCAAAAATTATTTTATTTTCGAGAAATAATGCTGACAGAACGCTGAGAGATTATCGCGTTATTCTCCGACTGCGGAACGCGTAACACGAAGCAGTACAATAATTATTTTGTTTCAAACAAGTATATTAGTATACCATCCGTGTTATTATATTCTAATCAACATGTTCCATGTTCATATTTGTTGTTGCGAAGTCTGCAGCTCCTTGTTTTCCAGTTTTAATATGCAATTTATATACGGTTACTTTAACCCTTTGTAGTCTGACGGCGACTCTCAGTCGCCATTTGCTTTAATACCATATCGTAAATAACGAATAAGAGACGATAACTTTATTAAAAACAACCACACGTGAAATATCATGTTAAATAATTCTACTCGTTCATTCCTCGCACGATTTTCCTCTTTCATTTTAGCATAAAGACTGTCATCGAGCTTATGATAAACCAAAAGCTCCCAGTGCAAAGAGTTGATAAAATATAATTTGCTTTATCGTTGCACCTTTATTTAGCGTTTAACGTTACCTTATGAATTCGTATAATACACGAAACTCCAAAATGGCGGTCGTAAACGGAGCCAATTGGATACTATCGAAGAAATCTATCCATCAATCTTCTTCCCTGCCTCGATTTCAATTTTGAAGCGATAAGTCGACGACAAGCGAATGCTCCATAACGTCTTATCACTGTCACAATTAGCGTTAACCCTCAGCCATCGTCGAGCACCCCAATGGCGACGGCACCCCAAAAACTCCTCTACCCGTCGCTCTTCCATCAGCCCGATGCCGATATCTCGCAAACGATAAGCGAACGATCTCTCATCCGGAAACGGGGACGCTTTTAAGTGGATCCCGAGCGTAAACACCGGGCGGTGAAAAAAGGGGGAGACGGCAGGGGGTTGGTGTCGGCGTGGAAAGTTGGAGCGATCGTGGACGGAGCGGAAAGTTTCCCGGCAATTTGCCGCGGATGCTCGACGGCATCGCTTTCGAATCTACTGGAAAAGCGCGGCGGGACGCGTGGATGGAATACATCGGGAACTTCCGGCAGAGGAAAGTTGCGGGATCGAGGAATCGGCCGAGTGGAAAATCGAAGATCGCGCGAATTAGCCGCGCGCCGCGTGGCGAAAATTTGCCTCGCCGCGAACGGGCAACCGGGTTTTATACCAGCAGCGGGTTTTAGACACGCAGCCACTATCTCCGAATGAAAAATTCATTTCCGCCATTCCGTGCCACTTAACCCGGTCGACGCAGATGAATTCGGGCTCGTCGAGTGTGCACGCACGTTGCTGCCACTTTTTCCCCATTTCGTCTCCTCGCGGATACCCGATTTCGAGATATTTAAGGCCGGCGGGAAAATATTTTTTCGCATTTTTACCTTCCGATAAATTGCCCCGACGAGTGGTAGTTCGGGTTTGGTGTATTTTTCATCGGAAAATTTCTAATTACACATTTTATTTTATTTTAATTTGTCTTTTTGGGAGGGGGTGCGGGGCAAAATCAATATTTGAAATTCGTGGAAGTAATATATTTCGGTGGTATTTGCCGTGTTGAAGTACCGTATTTACTGTAGATCACGATATTATCGGAATATTTCGATGTTTTAATAAACTACCCCTTTTTTACCCTCCATTTTCACTTACACGTACTGTCATCGTTATTCATTAGTTATTTCTGATCACGAATCAATCAAAAGAGAACGATGACACGTGTGATCCATATTACGTGACACATAGAATTAACATTTTATATATAAAAAATGCTCAGTACAGAAAGTGTTGCCAACTGTAAGAAGTGTTACTGGTGGATGAAATTTAAGAACAATAAGAACAGTTATTTATTTAATTACAAAGATTATCAAACACAAATATTACGTAGAAATATAATTGATTTATATCTTCTCACCGTTAATACTCAATTGCAACCGACATATGTCAAATCACTCTCTTCTTTTCTTTCTTCTTTCATGCATTACAGTAACATACACAATTCACGCAACACCTCAATCATTACACGCATACTCACTTATCATAATTGTAATGGAATACACGAGACGAACTAATAATCCCACTTATGGGATTCTAACAGGGTTTACTATTCTAGCGACGCCACAGTCAGCACCGTCTCACGAAACTATCAACCCTCAACTCTATTCTCAACTCTCGACGCTCGACTCTCCTCCTATCTTACAGAGCGGGCCCTTTTAAGCCCGTCTGGAAGGCAGGGACCTCCCCCGAAGGAGGAGAAAGCTCCCCCCACGTAACACTCTGTGGTGGAAGGGATTCCTCCTTCAGGTTAGGCTCTTCCTAGGGTCACTCACGCGGGGACCCTTCCCGAGAGGTGCCCGCGGACGCCAGTTTACGATGGGGAAAACCGGGGTTACGCGAGGCTACCTCGCATGGCCTGGCCCCGACTCCCCGAGACCCATCTGGCCGTGAGGCTCTAACGGGACCTCTATACTTGCGAGGTCTAACGATATCCTACATTCTTAGATAATGTAGTATCGCGGAATGCCTACCTCGTGTGTAGGTGACTTTGGTTTGGAAAGTCGCCGAGGGTTCGAGGCAAAACCCCGGCGATGCGTCAGGCACTTAGCATGACCATACTTGGACGTGTTGGGGGAGGCATTTTAGGAAATATATAAGGAAGGCAGAAATGGTTAGGGGACGATTCGTGAGGGAGGATTCTTGATAGACGTTTCTTTTTGAGAGACAGTGCTTGAGAGATAGTCAAGCTGGGTCAGTGAGTTGTAATTACGTTGTTAGTTGTAATTGTGTTGTTAGTTATAATCGTGTCGTTAGTTGTAGTCGTAAGAGTTTAGATATATATATTCGTAGTCTTTACCGTCACTGCACATTGTATATATTATTTTATATTTAATAAATAATTTTCTATTATTTAACAACCACCCATGAGTCTACAATAATAACCTGAATTCATTAGATATTTCCATCCCATGCATACTTGTTCCACTCACTCCAATACATATATATTTAAAAATCTATGTAACCATTGTGGATTTGGTTTGATTAGTGTGATTGCAAGTGTGCGAGGTCGAGTAATGGCACTAATGTAGATATGTATGTTTTTAGAAGTGCTAGTGGAAGATCTAGAATGCGTGGAGTTGTGCAGTTGCAATGAATCAGTATATGTTATAAGGAAGTTTCAGTTTGTTATAAGAAGTGTGAGAGTGAACAATTACGACGTAAGACGTGTGTAATTTATAATTTTACAATAAATATACGATTGTTATACATCAAACTCACAACCATTACCACAGGAAGATCGTATGACATTCTTGCAAACGTCATAACTCTGCTATATTAATTTTCCGCGCATTCGTTTTATCCCCATTGCTCGGTCGAAATTACATTTAAAGTTAAGCCACATTTAGCGAAACTCTTTCGAAATAACGAAGTTACCAATACAAGCTGGCGAATATGCGTTATCCGAGATCAATTCATCCGGAAGATTGGAGGAGCGAGACCGAGCCAATGAAGTTCCTTAATTCGCTGAACGTTGAATGAAGTCCTCGCGAGAGGGAAGGAAGGTGCCGTTGATCATTTCGCCGGTCTCTGGGGAACTTGGATGTTTGTTAAATGTTGTCGGGCCGGGACGGCGAACGAGAGCCGCTTTGAAAGTCGAATCTCGCGAGCGGGGCCCTTTCTTTGCGCGGTTATCGAGTTACACTGGCTTAATTCCGAGCGCGGAAATTTCATTCCATAGAATTACTCGGAAGAGTTTTCGTTGTTAATAAAACGAGCCTAAGAGGGGAGCCGTAATGCCTCGTTGAGCCGTTATATCGAAATCCCGATGGACCGGGGGGCGCCTTAAATAGCCCCGTGGATCGCGGCGACGGTTTCCCGTGGGCGAGCGGGAAGCACAATGGCGAGTCCTGCGATTATTCGAGAACTGTTGGTCGGTGGAATGGCGGAGGGCTGGTTGGCAGAAAGGATCGGGAGGGTAGTCCAGACGACGCGACGGGATGCACGGGTTTTATAATAACCGGCTGGATCATTTCGAAGTCGGCCGTAACGGGTGGCGGCGGTGTTCTCCGAGTTCTCGAGAGGACGCGCCGCGTATTTCCACTCCTCGAATCTAAATTAGTTTTCTCGAGTACCAACACGTTCTCCTTGCGCCCGTTTGCGCGCCGGATTTTAATATAATCCCCGTTCCGTGCAGAAGTCACGCGCGCCCTCTCGATCGGCCGACCATTGGGCGAAAGTTAGGGGGGAAAGCGTGAAAAATTCGCGAACACTCGTCGCCTTTTCCGTTGAACGCAACTCTATCGGTGACGAGAGTATCCCATCGAGTTTCCACCATGTCGCGAAAGCGTAGAATTACGCCCGAGGAACTCTGTTCCTCCGGGAACGCGCTGGTCTGACCATGCACGGAGTAATTCTACTTTGCGCCGCTCGCGTTCCAGGCTCGACTACTGGGAGTCTACGCGTTCTTCTTTTCCTGTCGTCGTGACGTCGTTTCGAATACAACGAGAATAAGGAATCGTGGAGAGAGTATCGGTTAATTCAGCCTGGAATCCGAGTCAAACGGAATTAGCGAGGGAACGATAAGGTCGCGAAGAAAATTAGCTTCTCGTCCGGCGCAGGGAACCGGGCGCGTTTTGCAGAGTCGGTTTGCCATTTGCTCGCGCGACAATCGACCGTGAACGAGTTTAATCGGGCTACGAAGCTGGTCGCGCAACAAAGCTCGGTCGAAAGGGCCAATTAAAAGTTACTCGAGGCCCGGTCCGCGCGGGGAGTTAAGTTCGCCGAGGCTCGATGTTGGCAATCGATAGGACGGCGCAAAGAAATAAACGAAGAGTTGCATTTCCACCAGACTCCCCCGATTGCTAATATATGGCCGATATTCGCTTGTGTCGGTGTTCGTGAAAGTGGCTTAAGTCGTATATATTTCACTTTGAAACGGCAAAAATTTCGCGCTCCGAATCGAAGCTGTAAGCCCTATCCAACGATTCAATATGAATCCTTTTGGATGGATCATTTTGTTCCTTTAATAATTATTTTATTTTACATTTTCGAAGTGTAAAGGATATTACGATACGAGGAAATATTTGGACTGGAAATTTAATATTTGAGTCTCATACTGAACACGATTACAATGACATTCTGGACAGGCACTCGACGATATTTTGGCAAAAGAAAAGTAGGAGTTCGAAGATTTTCTGCTATAAAATTGACGATATTTTTTTGAGCAGTAAATAAGGAATAGTATAATAATTGACAAGAAAAATTATTTGATTTCGATACCTCGCACACAGTTACATTATTTTAAATTTGACATATTAACCCTTTGGACTCGAAGATTTCTTCGTTGTGAAGATACAGTTCGAAGTTCTTCTTAGATTTTTATGAGCTCACTGATACTCTTTATGCTAAAATTGGAAAAAGGAAATCGTGCATTTGCGTGAGAAACGAACGAATAGAATAATTTTATTTCGATGTTCTTAATATAGTTATCATCATTCGTTATTTAAGTTATAGCATTAAAACAAACGGTGACTAAGAGTCACCTCTCGAGTGCAAAGGATTAATTAATATCGATCTTCGAAATTTGATTAAATGGCGACTGAAGGGCGCCTCTCGAGTGCAAAGAGTTAATCCCAGCGTGCCCCAAAGAGTTAAACTTTTTACGGAGCAATGATCATATTTTATTATTAAGTCTCGTGTTTTCCCTTCATCTCTTCAACCTCCTCTCACGAACAGGTAGGATTAACCCTTTGCGCTCGACGATTTTTTGGCTAAAGAGGGGTACGAGTTGAAAAATTTTCTTCCATAAGACTGATGATATTTTTTGATTAGTAAATAAGAAATCGTATAATAATTAACGCGTAGAATTATTCAATTTCGATACCTCGCACACTGTTACATTATTTTAAATTTGATATAATAATTAATATCGAGCTACGAAATTCTATCAAATGGTGACCTAGAGGCACCTCTCGATTGCAAAGGGTTAAAATAAAAATGATCCCTAGGATATTGTCAAGTAATGTTCTCTCAAGGAAAGATTCTTGGAAATTAGTCTCTTTTAATCCCAGCGTGCCCCAAAGAGTTAAACACAAAGCATATTTTCACCCTAAAATATATTAGCATGCAAAATCTCCTGTACCTCCAATAATCTCGGAATATTAAACCACTCTGCTAATTACCGTAGTTCATTAGAGCACTACTTCTTATCGTAGTCTCAAGAAACATTTTCTCGAACAATTAGCACGTCACAGTCATGAAGGTCTGCGATTTCGCGGATGTATCGAATTTTCCGCAATTCTTCGCTCGCGGGGAACGATAATTTCCTTGAAATCGTTGAAATGGCGACTGTTTTAACTCGAAAGGCGTATAGAAATGCTCGTCATTCGTATCGCGAGCCCTCGGAAAAATCCGAGAACAGTATTAATACCGGAATCATTATCGCGAGCTGACGCTGCCTCCCTCTTCAACCCCCGCGTTTGTGCTTGGGATGGAAAGGGCGCGAGCACCAACGGAGATGGCTCGCAATGGTGCATACTAACCGCGAGCGGTGCAATTATCGCATAGCAACGGGCCCAGTTTTATTTCACGGCGGCGAGTGCGGAATAAATGGTATTAACTCGAGGCGGACGATAAGCGGAGAACGCGTAGTCGCTGTGTCAATTACACGTTCGCTACTAAAGCAGTTCGAGCGCAGCTGCGCCGTTTATATCCGCGTTTCTCAAACGCTTTCCATTATGCAGCCACTTGCTCCCCGGGCAAAAGGGACACTTGACCTTTTACATAATTTAATTCTTCCGCGGCCCGTGCAACGCTGCTTGCAAACATTTTCTCCTCGTTGCCCGATCCTCGCCGGGCGAAATTCGGCCTGCGTTTTAATTACGTTCGATCGTGCCACGCGAATTTCGTAAACCCAATTTTCGCGTCGCAATCGACACCGCGCTTTACCTACTGCCCGTGAAAACGAGTTAATTCGCGCCGTTAATATTTTAATCCCGCCAAACACTTTCGATCTCTTCGTTCCGGCGAATTTTCGCGGATCTCGTTGCGCGTTGTCCATGAAAACTGGTGAAAACTGGTGGTGTCTTAACCCTCTGGGTGCGAGGTAATTGAAACGATATTGTAGTGGCTACCTTGTTTACGTGTACGTCACTAAAGCAGTTTTACATGGGAAGTATAAGAATAGGAAATTATACTGTTGATATGATAAAATCTTTGGGGTAGGTTGTCACAGAAATGTTGTCCTAAATTCCTTTACTGTTCGATCTGTCCAAAATTATTATTGGATGTGTAAAGAATATTTGTACGTACTTTTCACTTCTCCATTTTGGATAACCCGAATTGTACTGCCAAATGTAATAATAGGAAATTATGCTGTTAATTTGATAAAATCTTTGGGGTAGGTTGTCACAGAAATGTTGTCCTAAATTCCTTTACTGTTCGATCTGTCCAAAATTATTATTGGATGTGTAAAGAATATTTGTACGTACTTTTCACTTCTCCATTTTGGATAACCCGAATTGTACTGCCAAATGTAATAATAGGAAATTATGCTGTTAATTTGATAAAATCTTTGGGGTAGGTTGTCACAGAAATATTGTCATCGATTCTTTTACCGTTTGATGTGTCCAAATTTATTATGGGATGTGTAAAGAATATTTGTACGTACTTTTACGTCGCCATCTTGGATAACCCGAATTGTACTGCCAAGTGGAAGAATAGGAAATTATGCTGTTAATTTGCTAAAATCGATGGGGTAGGTTGTCACAGAAATGTATTCAAATTTATTATCCGGTGTGTAAAGAATATTTGTACGTACTTTCACGTCGCCATCTTGGATAACCCGAATTGTACTGCCAAATGTAAGTATAAGAAATTATGCTGTTAATTTGGATAAAATCTTTGGGGTAGGTTGTCACAGAAATATTGTCATAAATTCCTTTACTGTTCGATCTGTTCAAATTTATTATTGGATGTGTAAAGAATATTTGTACGTACTTTCTTAGGTTGTACCAGAAAATTTGTCATCGATTCCTTTACGGTTCGATGAATCCAAATTTATTATCGAATTTGTGAAGAATTGTTGCAGTTTTATTTATTAAAATATATTTATTAAAATTAACAAAGGTTATACAATGTATGATTATATTTCTGTATGCAGTGAATGCATTCTATTCTGGGACTCGGACACGACTGACTGAAATAAAAGAAAAAATAACAATCGAATAGACGCATCGCCTCTTTCACACAACAGTCACTCGCCACACACGCACACACACACATACATATCGTTGGCTTCCAACAAGAATATTTGTACGTACTTTTACGTCGCCATCTTGGATAACCCGAAACGTACTGCTAAGTATAAGAATAGGAAATTATACCGTTAATGTATCTCGTCAATAGGTCGTCCTCAATTGGCGACGGTTAATGACGAACCAAATTTCTTGAGGAACGTTGTGTTTATAGTGGACTGTATTTTATGTAATAGTTTCGGATAACTCTTCTGAACTCTTCGAATGTTATTGACTGACTCCTCTGACTGACTGACTGGTACTGACTCTCTAGCTTCCTCATCTCTCGGTGGTTATATAATCCTGGTCTCTCTGCTGATTGGTTGCTATGATGTTGGGGGTGTATGTTAACTTCAGCGTCTTTCGGTAGTGATGGTTGTTTAAACAATCTAGATAATTGTTCTTGTCTTCTTGAAGGGTGATATATAATTGTTTGTTGCGGATTACCTAAATAGTGGCTTAGGTACTAAAGAAATCAAAGGGCGCTGACAGTAAGGATATAAACAACCTTCTACTTGGGACATTGCGGTCCTAGGGCCTCATCAATGGTACTTGAGAAATTTCAGAGCCTTCACACGGTCTGTTCTGAACAAAGGGCCGAACGAAATACCGGGACGACATTCCAAGGCTTAACAGTTAATATGATAAAATCTTTGGGGTAGGTTGTCACAGAAATGTTGTCATCGATTCCTTCACGGTTCGATGTGTCCAAATTTATTATCAGGTGTGTAAAAAATAATAAAAAATCGTGTGTACGTACTTTCACGTCGTTATCTTGAACAACCCGAATGGTACTCTCAACCGTAGGACGTTAAATGGGAAAAGACAATTTGCTCGTGGTGGTTCCACAAATCTGGAATCTGCCCGACACGGTGTAATAAAAAGAGGCACGGAACTGGACCTATCCTCCGCAGCAGCCCTCACGAATCACCTACAAACCCTCCAACCAGCCGGAACTCGGTCAAACTCTTAGCCCTTCGAACCACGGCCCTCGTTAGTCTGGAAAAAACCGAAACTCCCAACGGAAGCCATCGTCGTGCCTTTTCAGACCCAGTGATCCAGCCTGGCTATATTTCGCGATGCCCTGCGCGCTTCCTCGCCATTCTTGCCATAAGTCAGCGTGACTTCCCGCCACCTACGACCCCGTGGATAGGTCTGGCGGCACGTGATCGAGGGAATCGGGTCATCGATCCCTTAAATACGCGAGAAGTTTGCCAAGGGTGTCTGTTTGGGCGGCGAATGCTCGAGGCCTCGCCTCTCCTCGCCGCCGCGGCTCGCTTGGTTAACCCGCGAAGATGAAGTTAGCGGGCTTTACATAGTTCCAGCTTTGTTTCGTTGGCTGGCTCGGTGCCAAAGGGCCGCGCGTCTACGCCTAGGCACCTGCGCCATTTACGCCTGCCAGCCGCTTCGCAGCCCGCCGTTTCTCCTATCACCCCGAGTATGTCTGCCCTGCAGGGCAGACTACTACTTCGTCGCTGGAATTTCCCCGGCTACGAGTGCCTACCGTGCGAACTGCGCTGTATCCGGCTTCAAATTTTGTCTTCTCGATCATTCCTCACCGGAGTTTCTCGCGTTGTTGTGGAAGACCAGGGTGAACGGGAAATTTCGAAATTGGGAAATATCAGGTTTCAGGTTCGTAAGGTTTTTCAGCCTTCTCGCGATTGTAGGAGAGACAGAAATCAGTGGAGAAGTCGAGCTGTTTGAAATAAAATAAGACCACTGATGAAGAATTCATTAAAATTGGCAGGTTTGAGGTCTTCGAAGCCTAAAAGTCGCCAATAATTCATTAATTTTTGAACTTTTACTATAAATTTACGTCGTGAACAATTTGTTATTAAGAATAATTTATAAACTAATTACAAATTATAACTATATTCGTGCTTTTAGAATATAAATGTTAAATATTTTGAATATCTCTCGATCATGAGAAATCTTCGTTCGTCTTTCTCCTTGAAATTTTTATAGTTTAATTCTGTTTAAACAATTTACAAATTTTGTGAGGTTATGTCATCATCTATTCCATGAAATATCGTAAAAATGAAAAATGTTCCCCTTCTCGTATCCTTCAAGCATTAATTTCGTTGATTAGGTAGTTCCAGGAAAACAAAATGGCGAATAACGTTAATATATCGTGTTATACGTTGCATGTAATTTGTATCGATTAAATATTTTTAAGAAAGACTTAATTTTAGTTAATTCGATTGCAATTCGAGCAATTGGCAGCCATAGGAGAGAGCAAGGACTCGTTTAATGATTTGTCGAAATAAATTATTTCACCCGAAACACGAGCAGTACCGCGCGTCGAATTAACTCGACATTTCCAGTTATCAACTTAATGATGTCTAGTAATCAGCTATTTTATAATTAGTCTCAGTTGGCATATACACAACGAGGTATCTCATTAACTGCCTCTTAACAGCGTAATTCGAAATACTATTCATCCGTCTGCAATATATTGTATGCATGTAAATTAAACATATATCAAATTTGGGAACAGTTAATGATGCCAAAGTGACTCGTGAACTTTTCATGTCTTTTAAATGGAAGTTCCTGATTTCCCTATAATATCCTTTGATTGAGGAGCGGGAAACGGTCAAGGAAGTTTATCTTTTAGTATTCTTTTAGTCGTCGATGTCGCAATTTATGAATAGAAGCCTGTGTATCGTTTCAATGGGTCCAATTTGTTGGGTCCGGTTGTAGGTTGTCAGTTTGTACGTGTTCTGTGCTTTTGCGTTAATTATATTGCTCAATCTATACTGCTAGAAGGATGGTAAGACACGTCTAATTGAACATACATAAAATTTGGGAACAGTTAATGATGCACCTAATTAAGCACCTAATTATAATAAATTTCTATTGGAATAAAAATGAATTGTTAACCTTTTTAACCCAAAAAGAGCCACATATTTTCAACACTATTGATACGGACCCAATCTGGTGCTCAGTTCGCGTGGCAGGCACGTTGTTGGATTGTAAGGCCAACTATGCTGTAGACGGGCGTGAAGGACCAAATGGTTCGGCTGTCTTCAGCTCAAATGTCCAATGCTTGGACGTTGCCACACGTTATGAGTTGTAGGTGCCCGACTTGATTTTATAGCAGATAGTCAATCCATTAGACTAATTATCCACAAAGCTTGTGTACTAGTTGATGATGGAGACTGTCTTTGCAGACTGCGTGACGTGTACTGAACTCTCTGTGTTTGATACT
Source organism: Eufriesea mexicana (assembly GCF_001483705.2). NCBI lineage: Eukaryota > Metazoa > Arthropoda > Insecta > Hymenoptera > Apidae > Eufriesea > Eufriesea mexicana. The sequence continues at coordinate 163,131 of NW_016908282.1, read as the reverse complement.
GCTTGACTGATTGACTGGTAATGAACTGACTGTTGACTGTTACTGTTCTAACTGTAGATGCACGATCTTTCGAAGCCCATGATTGCCAAAGGGAAATCGGTTTTCCCATTGGTGGTTGACAGGACCGAGGGTGGGCCCTCGGTACGCGAATCAGATGCCCCCGAAGAAGGGAGGAACGTCTTCCGTGACCAGGTCTGCCGGTGGAGGAAGCCTCTCCCTCAAAGGGGGTTGCTGGTGGGTCACTCGCACATTCGTGATCCTTCCTGAAGGACCCTTTACTTTATGGCTCCGAAAGTCGCGACATCGCACATGGCTTGGTCCCTTTCTTTGCGGGCCTATTGTCAGCCAAATCCTAAGTGCTGTTGCCTGCTTTCTAACATTAATGGCTAAAGAAAGCCTCGTGTTCGGTGACCCGAGGGAAATAAAGAATTGTTTGAAAATGTATTGAAAATAAAGAAAGAAAGGACACGGAACTTGAAATAAAACAGCAATCAGAATCTGGCTGCCAGAAGACCCTAACGGTCTTCTGGGTCCAGGGTTTCCTCAAGATTGGACAACGCATACTGCCCGTTAATAATCCTTAACGCTATAATTTACACGTCAAAACCCAGTTTTAATCCGTCTTTAATCCCTCTTCGTAATTCGACGATCGGTATCAAAACAAAGGTATGAACTTTCGGTGGAGTTTCGCGTGATGATCGACGATGCATGATCTCAAAGTCTAATTAGGAAGAAGCAAAACCGTGCTTTCCGTTGTCGGAGCTTATCAGAGGATCATTGAATAGATTTTTCAAGCATCCTAGACGGAAGAGAGGAAGATTCATCGGATCCATTTGCGCTTCGCCGGTATTATATACCACGGCGAACTTACGACCGCGCTGGAAGGCAAGTTTCTCGTTGCCTTTCGCGGGAAAGCGAAAGAATGTTTATATTCATCCGGCATTCTTATCTTTTGGCTTCCCCGTTCTTTCCCGCTCCGCTCCGCTCCGAGTCGAGAATGCATAGGATAAGGAACTTGCGTAACTTTGAGTTATTGGTTCCTACGCTGGCCCGGAACAAACATGGCGCGTTTTTAATGAAAATCGATGCTGCCGCGGACATCCGACTTCCCTTTTAATTTATGACCGGCCTCGACCAATCACTCGGCGAGATTCGCCCCGTCAGATTAACACCGACAGGCACAGAACGAGCTCGCAGACAGCGACTTTTCTATTTCGAGTAACGTTACAGGGAACGAAATAGATTTCGTTCGGGTGGACCCATTGTCCCGTGCTTTTCACTTCGGATTTATCTGAAATTTCGCGGTGTTTCGGCGAAAAGGCGACGAGAAAAAGAATGGAGGACCCTCCGCTATTGATTCGAGCATTGACGGAGGCAGCGTAGCGTGAAACTTAAGAGTTAATGCTTTTTAGTCGGTTATCGGGGGGAAAAGCGACCCCGATGTGACATCGTTCTATCAATTCGCTCTGTTCCATCATCGATTCTTCCATAAAGCAAACATTATCGCGTCCTTGGCTGGCGTATCCCTCCGATGGAATTTATTTATCTCGCATCAGGCGACATTTATCGCGTCACCGTGAAGGAAGAGGCACGACTCCCGCCCTGGGAGCCGGGTCTTCTTCGTAAATACGAGTATCGACCACGTCGAGGCTTTTGCTCGCATAAATTTCCATCGATGACCGTGCAGGATGACGTGGAACGCGATTGTTATTACTGCGGCTCGCCCGGCGTTAAATTATCCCGGGCCCGGAACGAACGTGTACGCTTCCGAATGTGCCTCCGGAATTGCCGGCTCGCGAGGGTAATTACAATTAGACACGCTCTATAAATTCAGCCAGATTATTATTATTATTATACCAAGAACATCCCCTTACATGATCCACGTTCGTTATCTCGGCCGCATCGCTGTCACGTGACGCTATTTACGCGCGGCGAGAAACGCCACCTGTATAAATCAACCCCTTATCTATCCATCGGTTACGTCCGTGCGGGTGGCCCGAAGAAAAAATTCAATATCCGACGCGTGTCCGCGAGCCGCGAGCGCATGAATCGCCGCGGGTCAGCTCCACTGTCCGGCAATTACTTTCCCGCGCGAAATCTAATTTCCGCGCGACGATGGCGGCGATAGGCGTCTAGATGCGGCCGCACCCCCAACGCCCGGTTCTCACGGACACGTTAAATTATTCCAGCGCTAATTCCACCGCCTGCAGGCGACGTACGTAACAGCCGTTAGTCGAACACTCGTTAGCCCCACGCGGAATTCAAAAGCTCCGACTGATTACGCCCGGCTGCGGAACTTTTCGGCCGCGGCCATCTCGCGGCCCTCCCGGACCCAGCCCGTTCTCCCCTGTCCGTCGAAACCTTCCCACGACCGCCATTAATTCTTGCTTCCCGTGCCCCTTTTCACTGGGTTCCTCGCGAGCATCCGATTTTCTCACGATCATCGGATTTTGCGACATCTTACAGAGATATGTTCAAATATAACTGTAGAGAGGGATTTATTGGTTGATATATATATATATTTATTTAATAATAAATTGACAGTGATAGAGTGTATGAATAACGATAAAGATACAAATTATTACAACTTGTAACAACGCTCAATCTATACTTCTGCAGCAACTCTCTAGTCGACAACTCTTAACTCGACAACAACCCTTACTCAGAACGCCCTTGTCCTTTTATATTCTTCTTCCCACCATGCACACTATGCATATTGTTTCGTCCGAATCTTCTTGTCGACCGTATGAAGAATTCAGGCGAAGGTTTACGTCGTTCTAAGAACGTAAACTATTTTTGAAGGTTTAAATATAATTTAATTACAATATATCTACAGCAATTTACAATATGTCTTAGCGATATGCGTTCTACCGTGGTGTCGTTTGTGTTGTTTTGATGTTTGTACTGTCTGTCGTCTTGGTGTCGTGTATTTTTATATGTTCGTTTGTTGCTGTCATTGGCTGTCGAGATGTCTAAGTGGTGGGTGTGTTTTTTCTCCTATTGGCGGCGTGTTCGTTGGAGGGATGTGCAGGAGGTTCGGAACTGGTAGGTGGAAGTGGAAGTTTAAACAAATTGTTAATTTGTTTAGGTTTGGGAAATTCTAATTCTTTTATGGGGGTTGACTCGGAGGGTTAGTTTCGGAGGTCGAGGTGTCCGCGAATCGTGGGACGCTGGTTATAAACGAGTAAACCATCGTCCCTTCGATTCGGGTCCCTTGTTCTTGAGGGTATGCATGGAAATAGGGATAAGATAGAGGTTTGGGTTTTTCCTGATGGAGGTAGAGGTTCGAAGGATGTTAGTTAAAATGTCTAATTGAAGGATTCGCGTCTTTATGGAGGATCGTAACGGTCTGTGAATTGGGAATGAGTGTAGGG
>NW_016908282.1:110578-159747 GCF_001483705.2 Eufriesea mexicana | reverse complement strand
TGTTTTCCAATGCCTCCTCCCAACATGATCAAATATGGTCGTGCTAAGGGTCTGACGCAACGCGATACTACATAAGGTATGCGTGTGAGTGTGTGTTTGTGTGTGTTCACATCTAGAATGAGTCACCGATTTTCTAACGTGTCCTCAGTCGTCGTGTAACAGTCGTCATTACAAGAGCAATTATATAATTTGCGAGTACAATATGCAGATTATATATCCCTGCAGCACTTGATCCTCACCAATACTAAAGATCCTCACGATCGTGCTATAATTTTCTACCCTTCGTCGCTCCGTCTTACTCTTACACGATTTTACTAATGATCGAGTTTCTTTGTTTTACTAGTAATAAATTGTTGGTCTCGCGATGCCTAAGTACTGGATATAGAGTATAGAGTCCCATGAGCAAACTGTTTCTAAATATTCCTCACTAAAAATATGACGAGTGAAATTATTTGCTGACGAAGGTTGACATTATTGACAGATGTTATTAATATTGTCAATTTTCGACGATTGATGTTAAAGGATTGAAAATAATGGTGGCTAGGCGGTGAATGCGACGCTTTCAGGACGATCCGCCATTTTAGCAGCTATGCTGGTGGAGAACACCAGGTGAACGCGAGCCCTAGTAAGCGGATAGTGTGGTGTCTTCAAATAAGAATGCCGCGCGTACTCGGAGCACTAGTACTACACCTGGAATATTTATTCGCAGGCTATCGATTAATTCTAATAGCCGCAGTTCGATCTCTCGAGTCGTTCGCGCCTGCTAGAGGGATTCGACCGCGTCTACCCGGGATCGAATTAACTCTAGTTCCCTGTTCCTCCATTTAGCCGAGGTCTGGCCATATGCGGCCTAATTCTCCCACGTCTGGCCACATATGGTCCTATTCTCCTTGCCTGCCACCAGACACTTTCGGCTTCCAGTGGAAATATAATATTAACCACTTGTCTGATCACGCTCCGTCCTATTCTACTTCTAGTATACCGTTCTCCAGTTTTTCCAGCATTCGTCACTGAATTAGTTATTATACCAATCTGCGTTTAACTGTTCCATGATTCTGAGAATTCGTCGAATTTTCTGGTATCTTCGTCCGTTTAAAATATTCGAGTCTCTGTGAGGATTCTACTCGACGAAATGGATGCTTAAATTTGAATTCGGTCGCCTGGGCTCTTGTACCCCTTGAAGATCGTATTCCTGCACAGTCGATAGGATATTCTTGCTTCCACGAAGTCTCTCCTCCTCGAGATCGATACTCGAATTTCGATCTACGTTTACCGTCCTCGACGTAGACTCTCGTGTTCCGAAAAGATCGACTCGTTGGTAAAATATCCGTTCTTTCACGAGGCGTTCCCAGACGAGTACTGCAAATTTCTATCGACCTTTCTCTTCCTCGATCTAACTAGCCTATCTGCCAAGGATCACCGACTCATTGATAAAACATTCTTGTCTTCGCGAGGAGATTACGCAGCTCGATATCCACGCTCAAATTTAGATTGATCCCCGATAAAGCATCGTATTTCAGGTTTACCTGGAATAAAACATTCGTGACTCCGCGAGACTTCTATTTCTCGAAATCGATATTCGAATTTCAATCGACTCGATTTAGACCAAAATTCGGAAATCGATATTCGCGATTTCGTTTCATTTTCGTGAAGCATTATAGGTAAATGTAGAGTATATTACTGGTATCTATTGAAGCGTTATGGCAAATGTAACACAGTATATGTGGGATCGCGATTGGGTGTATTGGCTAAAATATGGTGTTTGCTTCTTAATAGAATAAAATAAGCTTGTACATAGACTGACGGCTATGAAACAAGAGAGATTCGCTATGGGCACGCTCCTCCGGTCTTTCTTAGACTGACTTGGACTTCTTACGTACACTGACACACTCTTCGAGATTGCAAAAGACTGCAAAAGACTCACTTAACATTAGGTTTACGGACGCTATCGGTATACCTATTTCTAAGGACACCTGTCAAATTGACAGGTAAAGGAAACCACGTGCCTTTTTTTTAAACGATTAGTTTAATTTAAAAACAATTATAGATTATATTAACAGTCTTAATATAAGTTAACTAAATCTGTTACCATCGTATAATTGGAGCAACCCTTCCGTCAAATTGACGGGTTCCGTAAATCTAGTGTTAGAAAACTTTTAAAGACTGACTTCACTCTTGCACTCTTATTTAAACCAATCATTCTGTCCTTCTTCATACCCAGGTTTTCCTTTCCAATCGTGCCCCTTTCCCACGCAACCTCGGTGGGCCAGGTTCTTCAACCCCTCTGAACGCATCCCTAAACTTTCACTCGACTCTACCATAAATATTCTTTGCAGTCAATCCTCTTACACACAGTCACTTTCATTCTAAACTCAGACACACTTGACATTCTTCCAGGGCCGTACTTATTCCATTCCCACATATATGATACTACGATCCTGTTTGCATGACAGTCGAAGACTAATCATTTTTACCTTTTTATTATTAATTTTATCGCTAAATGCTCGTCACAGTGTCAAAAGTTAGATCGTCGAATAGCTAGGAAATTTTGTATCACGCGTGGTACCGAAGCATAATAATGATTAAAAGAAAAAGATAAAAGGGACGAAATTAAATTAACGTTCCCTTCGTCGTAAGTCAGCCATTCGAGGTTACCATTTCCAGCGAAATCGTGTCACCGATCGCTGATCTACAGCGTCGCGTCTCGGAAATACCGTGTCCCCCGGCTCGTCCATCAGAACAGAATTCTCGTTAGTCGAACACGAGGCATTGTAGGACGAAAGTTGGACCGCCGCCGTCGAACCGGAAACGAATAAATATCAGAGCCTCGGAGGCACCTCGACGAGCCGTTCCGATGCGCCTTCTGCCGTTTCACGTCGGGATTTACCGATCGATATCCGTTGAAACTGTACCTCGGCAAAGCTCCGTGTTTTGCGTACACACACGCGCATTCGCGCACAACCGTACACGCGTGTACACGTGTACAGGCGAGAGATATCTCCACCGCGAAAACATGTAAACTGCGGAACTATCGTTGCCGCGGATCGCGCCGGGATCGGCCGATTTTATCAGTCGAGCAGCAGGTTCCCATTGAAAATGGCGAAACGCGAAGCACGCCGGTCGACTCGGCTGAATTTGATTGTAGAATAGCACGGATTGCCCTCTGTTTCACGGATCGTGTCTTCATCCTCGCGATTCTTCGTTGTTTATTTGCGCCTCGAATAAATTTGCGCTATCTCGAAGCGATTAATAGCCGATCTTTCGTTTTGGTGGATCGTGAAGAGTATATTTCGAAGCGATGGAAGTTCGAGGGTCGGTAGTTAGTGGGGTGTAAGGCCCTGAATTGCTGCTGTGACTCTATGAACCCTCCGCGTCCAACAAATAAATTAAATCCCTAATTTCTCTATAATATCCCACGTTTGAGGTATGGGTCTGCTAGATAGCCTTACTGGTAAGTCCTCTAGCAGGCCCAGGATGAAACGCATCATTCTATCCTTTGCCCCCCTTCGCCTAAAAGTATCCCTCTTGCTTTTCATCGCGGAGAGGAGGTTTCACGAATTATGAAGCGATGGAAGTTGAAGGATCGGTAATCAGAGGTAGTGAATTGCAGCAGTTTTGGGGACCACGGGACGCGTATTTGTTCCACCCGGGCCCGGTGGTCGCCTTTCGCGTTCTAAATGGCGCATTATAATAATCAAGCAGCCGGCAGGAAAAGTTGACGGAGGAATTAAGCGTGCTCTCTGTCGCCGTTACTTTCGCCGAAAGATAAAAGCGGTACAATTTGCACAGCCGATTACAGGCCCGGCCAGCCGCATTGCAGAACATGGCGCGCCCATTATCCCATCGGTTAAAACGCCACCAGCGTGTTCTGTATTTGCGCCGGTTTCTGCTCCGCTTGTCCCGCCTCGCGCCGTGATTCCCGACAATTTATCCCTATCTTCGTTCCCATCTAACAACGAGATCGAGTTAACCTGCGGAGATAGTCATCCTCCGGGGATGTTTCCGAAAATTCCGTGCTTCCTGGGAGTGTCTGGGCCAATGTTGACGCGGTTGCCTCATTCGCGTTGCAGGTACATATTTATACATCTAATCCAATATTCTCTAATTTACCTTTATTCCAATTGTTGTAATTCGAATCTCTTGTATAGGGTAGTCTAGGATACCTAGATCGTCAATCCATAGCCCATAAGTGTTTCCCTCTGGACAGAGGGGACCGACGAAATCCTAGAACCAATGTTCCAGGAATCGAGAATGTTCTTTCATTTCCTTTGTAATCGTGACTCTCTATAGATATTAGATATTAGATATAGATATTATCTATGTGATATTCTTTGCTTATTATCTGTATTTATTTTTTCGCACCAACACTGATGAACAGCGGATGCTGAGAACAAGGGTGCGATTGTCTTACAGTATTACAGTACAGGACCATTTAGCCCTTTGCACTCGGCGATCTTTTCGTTACGGAAACATAGTAATTCGAAGACTTTCCGCCATAAAGTCGTATATTTTCAATATATTCCAGGCGTCGTTGGGCAATTTTGAATCCGAGATATTAATTAACAACGATTTAGAATCTGATTAAATGGCGACTGAGAGTTGCCTCTCAAAGGCAAAGGGTTAGAGTAAACGTGTGGCTCGTGCATCCCTCTTGAACCCCTTCTTGAGTACTCACGATGAATTTGCAAATGTAGTTTGCTATTAAAAATTTTTCACTCTGCCTCAACTTCCTCAAAAGATTCCTTGACTAATAAGAATTTCCAAAATCTATTATCTCCTTGTGTTCGGTCAAGAAGGTGAATAAAGGGTGTATAAGGGGTGTTCTATAATTTATCGCTGATTTATTCCCGACAAATTATAAAATTACCATCGCACAAAGTTTCCATGTTCGTTTTATTTAATTAGATTATTCTATCCCCATATCACGTGCGTAAAATCTGTGTGAAACGCAATATTGATGGAAACTCGGTGGAGAAATGGAGACGTTTAGTGGGAGAAATTCCCGGAGTCGTATTTATCGAGAGTAGAGCAACGCGAGGCAGTGGTCGGAATTTGAAAAAATATTTAGCGTGCGAGGAAACGTGGCGGAGAGCGTGAAGCAACTCGATAGGAATTCCTGTGACGAGAACGAGACTCGGCGACGCGTCGTGCAATCTTTCGCCCGCAGTTCGCCTTTGTTCCCCTCGGCCTGAATTTCCCGACGCTCGAGTCAAATACCGGCGTTCCGGGTACACCTGAGCGTGAAGTGCAAGACCGCAATACCGCGACTGCGAGTGCGCGATACGCCTGTTGTCGGACAAGACGATGCGTGGAAGAAGAGGGAAACGAGTCGGTTAATTTCGCGCTCCATGGGAAATCCCCTGTCCTGTGTTCAGAGTGCAACCGTTTTCACGGGGAGAACAACCCCGGTTTTCGATGACGAAGGAATTGTCACACGGCGTTGAGTGTTTCATCCTGTGAATTTTAGTCTATGCTTTCCTTCCTTGGAATTTGGAATTGTTTGCCAATTTTGGATTTAGCAAGGGTTTATATGATATAGTATGTAGAGTTTGTATCATATAGTGGTGGCCTTTAAATCGCTTTTCCTGTCTTTAACGTTTCTTCCGAGGATTTGTCTGGACCTGTACCTAGATCTTCATTGTACATAGATTTTCACTGTGCGTAGATCTTCCCTGTACCTAGATCTTCCCTGTACCTAGATCTTCACTGTACCAAGACCTTTACTGTACCTAGGTCTGCGCTGTGCTAGGGTCTTCACTGTGCTAGGGCCTTCACTGTACCTAGGTCTTCACTGTGCCAGATCCGTCACTGTGCTAGAGCCTTCACTGTGCTAGAGCCTTCACTGTATCTAGACCTTCACTGTACCTAGGTCTTCACTGTGCTATAGCTTTCACTGTAACTAGGTCTTCACTGTGCTAGGGCTTTCACTGTACCTAGACATTCACTGTATCTAGACCTTTATTATACCTAGACCTTCACTGTACCTAGGTCTTTACTGTACTAGAGCCTTCACTGTACCTAGGTCTTCACTGTGCTATGGTTTTCACTGTGCCTAGGTCTTCACTGTGCTAGGGCTTTCACTGTACCTAGACCTTTATTATACCTAGACCTTCACTGTACCTAGGTCTTTACTGTACTAGAGCCTTCACTGTACCTAGGTCTTCACTGTGCTAGGGCTTTCACTGTACCTAGACCTTTATTATACCTAGACCTTCACTGTACCTAGGTCTTTACTGTGCTAGAGCCTTCACTGTACCTGGGTCTTCACTGTGCTATGGCTTTCACTGTGCCTAGACCTTCACTGTACCTAGGTCTTTACTGTGCTAGAGCCTTCACTGTACCTAGGTCTTCACTGTGCTATGGTTTTCACTGTGCCTAGGTCTTCACTGTGCTAGGGCTTTCACTGTACCTAGACCTTTATTATACCTAGACCTTCACTGTATCTAGGTCTTCACTGTGTTAGGGCTTTCACTGTACCTAGACCTTTATTATACCTAGACTTTCACTGTACCTAGACCTTTATTATACCTAGACCTTCACTGTACCTAGGTCTTTACTATGTTAGAGCCTTCACTGTACCTAGACCTGCACTGTACCTAGGTCTTCACCGTGCTAGGGCCTTCACTGTACCTAGGTCTTCACTGTACCTAAACCTTCACTGTCTATTTTATCACCTTTTTCCATCGCAAATTTGTGTTTCCTTTTGTCAGTTTTCGGTTCATCCTTCTCTTGAAAATCTCTATTCTCTACTCTTCTATATACTTACAAGAATTTATATTTGTGAGATTGAAACGGCCAAGAGTGAGTCTGTTTTTGACATCACGGTGATAATTGCTGGTCTGACAATTAGTCTAGTTAATCTATCAGTCGATTTTCAACAGCATAGTCAGTTTAATTCTCAGTCGATAATCCCTACGTTTAATTTTAACCTGGATTCTGTATATTTAATGCTATAACTGTTATAATAAACGATTAAGGGAGAATATTCATCTCACTACAATAACAAGTTGAATTTTCATGCTCAACCCTATAAAGATGAATTACACGTGCAAAATTATATTAAACGCAATTCAACATGCATCAAATTTGCACGACTTTGTGTAATTTTATTACGAATAAAATAAGCACGTCGTGGTTAATTGAAATTAAATACTTTTGCAGTGCTCAGTTTCTCGTAATTGAATCATAGTACCGGTCGAAGGTGTATGTTTGCTTTGCAGTCTCATCATGGCTAAAAAGTGTAAAATCGTGTAAAACTGTGAATTCTGTTCCAACGTCGAAGTCTTTGAACGAAACATAGATTACACGGAACAGCTTAGGGGAAGTTCAAAGTGTGCAGTGCAAATATGTCTATCAAACTACCAAGAAACCTCAAATTACCACGACACACCTCCACGTCGGATATTAACCCTCTCTGGGATACTGAAATACACGCGATGCGGTACTTTCGCTTATTAAATATCGAAACAAACGATAATTTTATTACATTTCTGGGGGTCCTCCCCAACCATAATTCGATGGCAGCTGGTCACAGGTATCCTCATTGGTGGCATAGCTAGAAGGGACGGCAGGAAAAGGAAGGGATGCGTTTCGTCCCGGGCCTGCTAGCGGACTCATCAGTGAGGCTACCCTAGCAGGCCAATTCCAATATTTTCTTTTTCTAATTTAACATACGTTTAATACGCCAAAACTAGATACAATAATATACATATTAAAGAACCAAAACGTACAAAGGATTACAAATAGAAAACTTAGACTATGAGATCGATGGCTCCAGCGTGAAGCACTCGCGATCTATCTAGGCCCTGTCTAGGCCCTGCCTTAGACACTAGGATACTATTGGAAGGTCGGGAAGTTATATATATAGGAATTGGGGGTTCTCCGAGGACTTGCGAGAAAGTCCTCAAAGTCGGAATCCATTTAGTGGCGAGGGTGAGAACGATGGTCGCTACACATTTATCATTCACTTCGAATTCTTCTTATTTAAAAAATATTTTCTTCCCTATTTCCCAATCCTCTCTCTTTTCAACTTTTCTACTGCTATATATAATATTATAGCACGACGACCATCAGGGTACCAACCGGCAGTACCATAGGAATCCCAAATGAAGAAAAGCAAGCCTCGTACGGGGTGCCGCATCTCTTACTCTGTAGGGACACATCCCAGATGCGAAAAGCGAAAATTCCTTATATATATTTTCGTATCCTTCGCGACATCGAGGGTTCCGGGTCAATGGGGGTCTGTTCTATGTCTTCACGACCAGGGCCCATGACTCGCGGACGCGTGGACCACCTCGACGTCTAACGAACAGCGAAAAAGAGTCAGTTCAAGAGCCTCTTCAATGACACGGGTCCTTCCCGAGAAGCCAGTCATCCGTTTTCCGCATCTGGTCCCCCCGCATATAATAAAGTCTCGCTAAGAAAACGTAGTGCTCTTTTCACCAAAAAACCTCTCGTCCTCCACCTTCGACTCTTTATATTTGCCAATCGAACAGTATCCCCACGTTTATATTACATATTCGGTAATTTCTGAATTCCGCATAGCGTATTTCTCCCACGGTCTTCCACGACGGGATCTGTCGCGGAATTTATCGAAACATTTCCTCGTTTGAACCATCGAGTGTCGTGTATTACCCCAGGAGATAAACCCAGCGACTATCAAAGATACGAAAGCGTCATTGCACAGCAATGGCGTCGCTGCTATCGTTTATCAGCGAACCGGGTCGTTCGGACAAGCAGCCTGTCCGTTAATCGAGCAACGTGGTTTCCGGAGAAGCGGTAACCGTAACGTTGCCACTATAGTTTTTATAATCGGCACTGGAACACCGAGCTGGCGTGGTCGCGAAGAGGGAAAGTGGTTAATTGATGGATGAAGCTTCGCCATTCGTCGACGTACCCTTCCCCCGGCTACTGCTTCTTTCATTGACCCGGCAGCTGCGGAGCGTGATAGCCGAATTTTATGGAAACTCGTAAAGAGAGGTCGTAAATCTCCTCAGCGTTGCATCACGGTCGGCACAGCCCAAGATTCCTTCGAGAATTTTGCTGCATTTCGTGCGTCGAGCTTCTTCCGCGGACGAAAATAATTCAGCGAGCAGACGAAGCTCGTACTCGTCCGGATTCCGTTCAGCCATGTTCTACAACGTTGTTGTCCGCGTTGTAGTTCTTAGTACCTTCGTTCGACAAAAGTTTTAATTGCCTCGCGCTCGTTCCTTCGTCCTATTGATCCTCATTCAACAAGTTTTCGAGCTGCGACGGTGTGTGGTGCCGTTCTCCCTTGTCTGACTATGCACGGGCCTATTCTACTGCCGCAGCTACCAGCCCCGAACATTCTCGTTCTACTTGCGGTACATCGAATAGGAACGACCGTAATCTCGTTATGGATCGCCCAACCAGGCAGGATAGTTGTTTAGCAGTGGGATATACGACCTCGAATTGTTCGATTCTTCGACTAGTTGTGGTCTGACCTATCGTATCGCGTTCTACTTACGCGATATTAAATACCAGCTGATGCGATGGTGCTTCGTCCAATTAATTTTCGTTCTTCGAATAGATTCTTCTTAAATTTCTTTTATATCTTGGTCCTAATTCTATCATTATAAAAATTCGTATCATACTTAAACATACTTCGTACATACTTAGCACAGAGTGACAGCAGATCAACGAAGAAGTATCCAAATTGGGAGACGCGAATACAAACAATTATAATTCCATAAATTCCTTTTAATAAAAATTTCAAAAAATTCCCATTTTTTAAATTTTTTAATTTCCCCAAAGGAAGATGGGATATGCAAATTTTCCAATTATACCGTAGACAATGAGCGTTACTTTTTATTCAGGACCCATAAGCACTCGGCGCGAATATCTACACCGTGCAAGTTTACCCGAGTATTATAATCGAGACCCTTTTTCCTACTCGCGATATTCCAAACGACCATAATCGCGCGAGGATCATAGGGAATCGGACGATTACGGTGGCGGTCCACGATGATGCGAGTCTGGATCTTACACGCGGAATTAGAGGGAAATTGGCGCGTGCTCGCGAGCGTGCAGCACTGGATGAAGTATACCGAGGAAACTGAATTGCCATGAGCCGCAATAATGGCGCCGGGCGCCGATCTTCGATCGGTTATGGCCGTGGACGAGGCGAACCGCGGCACGGACAAGCGGCCAGCGTCGTTAGGCCACTTACGGCTCGTTATTGTAACTGGCCCCCGACCGCTGTGTACTCGATTAATTCGCGATAATCCTAATCGCTAATTGCGCCTGGCTGCAGCCGAGCTCCACCGCTTTTCGTTTCCGTCACGCGATTCCAGCTTTGCTCCGCTGTTCCTCCGCTCGGACTTTCCATCGTTCCGATGCAGCAGATCGATCTCCGACAGAGGAACCTCGTTTCAGCATAGAATATGCTTTACACGAGGCCTTTGGCGATTTTCTGTAACGCTTTTATCTGTTACGCTTTGGACTGTTACGCTTTTCGATCCTATGGATGACGTCACTGTTGATATATATTTAAGCAGTTGAAGAGATAATCGTGACAGTTTGCGAGGTGATTAGTAATCATCGTTCTCGAAATGAACCGATTCGGTAATCTCGGTGAAATTCTAGCTAGCGAAACCGTTGAAAAGTTCTTGACAGTTACCCCTGATAAAAATCCACCAGCTGCATCTGCGCAAACTTCGGGGGGCGTGCAGCAGTTAATGTTCATGGTGTATGGAGGAACACGGTTCCAAGTGTTGTGTTGGATCCAAACGAAGAAGTGAACGGGAAAACCTAGAATTGATACAAACTTTCTTGCGATCGTGTGAAGACGACTATACGGTTCCAGAAGATGCGTCAGGCTGCTAAAGAACGAATGCGAAAATTAAGAGAAAGGAAAAGGTTGCAGTTGTCAAATGGAAAGACTGGGGATGAATCTGAATCGGTTGTAAACACATAGCAAAACGAAGCTAGATTTGTCGACGTAATTTCTGTCAATGGAGAAAAAGAAGAGGGTACCGGAACATACCGATTATCATGTCTGGCGATTTAAATCTCGATCTATAAACGCCTAAAGGAAAAGCTTTCGTTAATTTCATGAAAGAAAGCTTCAATTTGAAATTGAAAAGTGATCCCTCGATTCCTACTATCGAGAGGGTACAACTCTGGATGCTGTACTTACTCGCAACATAGAAAATTTACTTTGCGTTAATTTCGTATCGTATTTCAGCTATCGAAATTTTATAGCCGATATTAGCAGCAGTTGATGATATTTGATCATTTTGTCTGAATTAAATTTAGCTGACTTTTATGTTTGTAAATTTATGTACCTCAATTGCATTAAGATTTGTGGTTAACTGTGCAATGGAAATAAAAAATTTTAATTAGACATTCCTTTATTCTGTTCAATTCCGCAGCGGTAGTCCTCATTCCTTAATTTTTAACAGTGAACAGCGAAAGGTGCAAATTTGGCATATTCTATGCGGGGCTTTAAATTCGTTAAAGCCGGCCACTTTTTTCCAGATTTGATAGATAACTCATGTAAGACGTCAATAACTCATGTAAGACGTGCCTTGCTGTTCTTCTTGAGGATTAAGAATCATAAATCAAAGATAAGGATTATGGACAGCATTACCTAGGACCAGACCCAACAGACGGGACGCACCTGCGACTGACCCGCCAGTCATCCACATAAATCTGAACCCTTTGCACTCAGAGACTATTTCATTTCACAGGAAAATAGTAATTAGAAGACTCTCTGCCATAAGTTCAACGATATTTCTAAAACGGTAAATAAGAAATCGTATGCAAATTGAGACGTAGAATTATTTTACTTCGATATTCCACGCATGATTGGGTAATTGTAAATTTGATATATTAATTAACATCCATCTTTAGAATCCGATTAACCCTCTATGGGCCGAATATATATTTTTCTTGACTATAAGAATTGTATGTAACATAAAATCAACAAATATTTGACACACGGGTGGTATTGTAAAAATAATTATAAATATATCGAAAAAAAAATCGCGAACTGGAGTGATCAAGACGATAACGTTAAATGCAGTATTTGATAAAATACCCATACATCAGCACGTAACTTGAAAGTTACACGGGCCCATAGAGGGTTAAATGACGACTGAGAGGCGCCTCTCGAGTGTAAAGGGTTAACGCATTGTTGACTGGTGACGAGTTAACTCGTCATTGCATTTGATATTGCACTATAAAATATTGCGTGTGAAAGTGATTTTGAAGATTGGATTACAAAATAGTAGCCGGTGACATGACATACTTTCTGTGCAAAATTGCCAGTCAACGAAGTGTTAACCTAGGTAATACGAAGAGAAACTTCCTTGACAGTTTCCCACCCCTAAACCAAAGGTTCTTCCAAAACTCCCTGTGCAATCAGAAAACTCTATTTTTTCTCCACCCATAACCACTCTCAATAATCACAAACCTTGAGGAGACACCAGACAGATCAAGACAAGACAAGACAGACGTTACTTAGAAGTCAATCTCGCAGCGACCCTGTCGAACTCGACGCGTCGCGACGACCATCGTCCCCCCGTGAAACTTATCTCTCGCGAGACAGAAGGGTATGAAACGATATCGAAAATTTACTTCGCGTAGTCAAAAAGCGCGGAAAATTTTGTCCGCGTGGACCCTCTGCCTGTTTGCACACGGGGTCTCTTAACAAACCCGGTCGTTTAATCCCGTCGCGTTGAAATTCACCGCGGGACACGAGCGGAAACTAATCCGCCTGGACATCGAGTCTGCTTTCCGCGTAGCCAGAATTTTTCCAATCTTCTCGAGTGATTAACCGTCCTTGCTCTCCTCGCGTCGCGTTTTCGCGCGGCGAGCACACGCCCGACCGCGGGATTAAGTTCCGTGGACAGAGCCGGAGGTCGAAGGAGGCCGCCGGGTGGATTCGATCGGGTAAATAGGTAATTTCGGAACGAGATGGCGGACGGTTCGAGCGTGGGTGTTTGCCGCGATAAAAGCGGAGAAATCTGGCCCGGGTATCTGGATATGAGGGACGGTGATTGTCTGGCCGCGGGCCTAGTTCGTGGCCAGCGAGGAACGCCCTTTAATTTCCGGGACAATGCCGGCCAGCGGATCTCTCTCCGCCATAGTGCTGACGAACGTTCCCAATAAAAGGATATTTATGTCTGTTAAAAGTTTGCCGCGAGTTGTTCGAGCCGAATCAAACTGATAGAGAGAGAGAGAGAGAGAGAGAGAGAAGGGAAGTAGATGAAAACGAGGGAGAGAGGGGGACAGAGAATTGGAGTGGAAGAGGTAGAGAGAATCGTTGGAAATGAAACGATGGTTCCACGGTTTCTTCGAGAATTCGCTTTGATCGCTTCTACAGCGATTCTTCCCCGCGCAGCGTTCTGATCGTCTGTTGCAACCTTCGAGGGTGGTTTGTTTCGCGAATTGGCCGAAATCGAGGAACCACAGACCATGACCGACTGTTTCAGGGCCGGTCGGCTCTGATACGATAATGGCGATTGCTTTTTTTCCCATTCTTTACATCCGTTCGAGTCGCTTGTTTTTCCGCTAAATAAACTGGGTCCCCGCGTTTAATCGCACCGATAGGAGATCGATCAGCCCGATGGTGGGAACGGTCCGCGCCGATCTCGGCGCCGGCTCGAATCCCCGTGCAAATGTAAATTTTTCGCCGCGCCCGCGAAATATCGGCGCAAATTGCGGCGAGCCGCGAGGATTTCGTTTCCCAACAGGATACGCGGGCTAGATTTATAAGCTCGTTTTTAAATCGAAACAAGATTTAGGTATCTCCGAGCTCTCGCCTATACGTGTACGTATATTTTTCCAATTTACGCGTCCGATAAGCGATTTTATTTCTCGCCGAACGCCATTGCTCTCCGCCACGCGAATCAGCGCGGAAAATTACGCGAAACCGCGTTAAATATTTGATCGGGGTGCCTCGTTCCATCGCCTTTCTCTTGGTCTTCCGCTCGTCCAGCAGCCTCGACTTTCTCTCTGTGTGTTCGTAAATCGTAACCGGTAATAATTTTCGTGGCTTTCCACGCGCCCTGTGCACCAGCCTGCGGCGAAATATTTGCACAACGCGCGACAGTTATCGGGACTTTGAATATCCATTGTTAAACCGAGCCCCCGACTCTCCGCCTGCCCCCTCTGGCCGGGTTTTATCTTTTGGAATAACAATCGTTAAAATAACATAATACCCGCTGTAATGGTTACGCCAGTTGCATTGTTTCAATTTTTCGCGAATAACGCCGAATGCGCCGAATACGCCGCGCTTTTGTTCAAACATTCCGGGTATCCGTCGAATGCCAACATTATCGTTGTTGCGCCGGTGGATATTATATCGATCAGATGAAACGAGATCTCGCTACCTTTTTCTTTCGCATTTTTCCCTTCTTTTATCTCCTTTTCCCGCCTTTTCCCTATTTTCCCACCTTTTCCCTCCTTTTCCCTCCTTTTCCCACTTTTTCCCTATTCCCCCCTTCTCCCTCCTTTTTCCGCCTTTTTCTGCCTTTTCCCTCCTTTTCCCACCTTTTCCCTATTTTTCCCTCCTTTTCCACCCTTTTCCCTCCTTTTTCCGTCTTTTCCCTCCTTTTCCCTTTTCTTTTTCGCCATTTTCTCCGGGATCGATGGATCATCGATTCGACGCGTCTGGGTTTCGACTTAAGGGAGTTCTCCTTATTTCGACTTCGGGAAATTTGAGTGGAGGGTTTGACTCGGACCTTGCACGTGGAATAAGGGAAATAAAAAGTGCAGGAGACGTTATTATTTTTCCAAGACCCGGTTGTTTGAGGTTCTCCAGCGGGGGGCCCGGTCTTCCGGGATGTTCTCCGCCGGAAACTGCGGTCCGCGAAGGGTCAGCCGAGAGCACGGCGGACACGCTGTTAATGGGAAATTACAACGAGCCTTTGCACGCGGTTCCCTCGAGTCCGGCTGCTAATTGCCGAAATAAAACGCGATCGTGCACAGGAGCGTATCGGTAGGTTGATTTCCCCGGGCGATCTTCCAAGCGGTCATTAACCAACGACTGGTCAGGGGCGGAGAAAGAAAGCGGTCTCCTTGCATACGTACACGTGGGTCGTGGAATACATTTTCTACCGTCTGTAAATAACGGTAATTAAGAGACGAAAGCGTTACAACTCGGATCACACCGGAAGACGTGATCGGTATTTAAGAACAGGGGTGGACGATTGGTCGGGGACCCTGGCTCGGAGGTTCGAGGTCAGCCGAAGAAAACGAAGCATCCCTTTGGGAATCTGTTTGCCTAATTATGTTCCCTTTGATCGTAAAGGGAGCCTCTGGGCACGACACGGCGAAAGTTCGTTTAATATAAGAGCTCGGAGAGGATTGCATTAGATGCGGGTTATGAATGATGTCTCGGCGAGGAGGAAGCTGCAGTAAAGGGATTTAATCCGGTCGAATGTTCTTCAAAAATTCTATTATCGAGTTCCACGTATCCCTGGCATCCCTGGTGGCATTTGAAAATTCCGACGGAAGCGTGGTCGAGCTTCTTGCGTTTTGTTTATCGTTGCATTATAGTCCCGGAGAGCGACGGATAGTTGGGAAAGTTGAGCGAAGCGCGTGAAATACCGGTGGAAAGCGCGGCATGATGGCCGAGGTAGCAAATAATACACGGTGAATGCTAAATTATTGCGATTTCTCCGCGCACGGCTAGCTAATTAGAATTAATTTACCTTGTTGAATAATTCAAAATAGGTAATGATTAAAACAGCGTCCTTTTGAGCGCGGCGAATCGCATACGCTTAATATGACAGTAATACGAAGTTAATGGCACCAAATGGATTTCCCGAACGGAACACCGTATAACGTTTCGACGCGATAATTCGGACACGCTGAAACTTTCATCGCGGACTTTCCAGAGATAATCTTGCTCGCACTTTCCAGTCATTGAACATTTACGAATCGGATCGCTCGCGGAATTATTAATAACGTTCGTCTTCTCGTTGCTTAATCGATGACACGCGAGACAGTCGAGGGCTAATGCGAATAATTTTACGATATTTAATATCTCTCCACTTCGGCTGGAATTCAGCACGTTTAAAAAGATATTTCATTTATTTTTCATGACATACGATGTACATGAGCGCTTCTGAAGGAAGATACATAAATGTGCCAAAATGGAGTCAGAAATTTCGAATCTAAAGGATAACGAAGAAAGTGGAAAGTTTCCATTTATCTTTTCCTTAAGAGACGCTAGAATTCGCACATTAAGAGGTTATTTTTCCAAAAAATCGGTTTAAAATTTCCTAGCAATATTCTCAGACGCGTGATAATTCGTTAAGCAAGATTTGTGAAGACAGAACTATGGGGGGTGTCCTCCCCCACGATTGCTGTTGTCGATTCGTCGCAGGTATCCTCGATGTGGCGATGTTAGAAGGGACGATAAGAGGAATTCTGTATATTTAAAAAAATATTTTATTTATTTTTCATGATATATGATATAAATGAAAGCTTCTGAAGGAAGATACATAAATGTGACAAAATGGAGTCAGAAATTTCGAATCTAAAGGATAACGAAGAAAGTGGAAAGTTTCCATTTATCTTTTCCTTAAGAGACGCTAGAATTCGCACATTAAGAGGTTATTTTTCCAAAAAATCGGTTTAAAATTTCCTAGCAATATTCTCAGACGCGTGATAATTCGTTAAGCAAGATTTGTGAAGACAGAACTATGGGGGGTGTCCTCCCCCACGATTGCTGTTGTCGATTCGTCGCAGGTATCCTCGATGTGGCGATGTTAGAAGGGACGATAAAAGGAATTCTGTATATTTAAAAAAATATTTTATTTATTTTTCATGATATATGATATAAATGAAAGCTTCTGAAGGAAGATACATAAATGTGGCAAAATGGAGTCAGAAATTTCGAATCTAAAGGATAACGAAGAAAGTGGAAAGTTTCCATTTATCTTTTCCTTAAGAGACGCTAGAATTCGCACATTAAGAGGTTATTTTTCCAAAAAATCGGTTTAAAATTTCCTACCAATATTCTCAGACGCGTGATAATTCGTTAAGCAAGATTTGTGAAGACAGAACTATGGGGGGTGTCCTCCCCCACGATTGCTGTTGTCGATTCGTCGCAGGTATCCTCGATGTGGCGATGTTAGAAGGGACGATAAAAGGAATTCTGTATATTTAAAAAAATATTTTATTTATTTTTCATGACATATGATATAAATGAAAGCTTCTGAAGGAAGATACATAAATGTGGCAAAATGGAGTCAGAAATTTCGAATCTAAAGGATAACGAAGAATGTGGAAAGTTTCCATTTATCTTTCCTTAGGAGTCGCTGGAATTGGTCCATTAAGAGGTTATTTTTCCGGAATATCAGTTTAAAATTTCCCAGCAATATTCTCAAACTCGTGATAATTCGTTATGCGCGATTTTGCGAAGACAGGACTGTAGGGGGTGTCCCACCCCTACGACTACTGTCGTTGATTCATCACAGGTATCCTTGATATGGGGGTGATGTTAGAAGGGATAAAAGGAAAAGAAAGCGATGTGTTTCGTCCTGGGCCTGCTATTGGACTCATCAGTGTGGCTACCTAGCAGGCCCTGCCTTAGACAGGGATACTATTGGATTTATATTGGATATAATATTGGATACATATATATTGGATTTAATACAATATATAGAATACGGAGGGTTTTTAACGAGAACTTGCGAGAAAGTCCTCGAACCTTTTGACGAGGGTTAGAATGATGCCTTCACAGGGCTACCAAACATAGTCCTACAGAAATATCATAACCTCTAGAACCTACATTCTTTTTTCCTTGGATTATCCCTCGAACCATAGCACATCGAGCTGGACAGCTTGAAAAATCTCGCTACATCCACAGAAGCGCCGAATTAATCACCCTCGAAAATCCTTTCATCCCCATTTCCACCCCTCGCTCTCCTTCAGATACGCGCCCCTTTCTTCCAACACCCCTTCGTTCTCTAGTAAACGTCGAATCCACTCTTACCGGCCGAAGGGACCCCTTGGAAGTCGAGTTGCACCCTCTCCCGAGGAAAAGGGGTGTCGTCGAGAAGCCTGCATCGCGACACCGCGTCGGAGAACAAGCAGAGTCGCGGAAAAAGTTATCCCGACGACAGCTCGCGCGGAAATTGGCGCGAGGGTGGAAAAAAGTTGGACGACCGGATGGATGGAAGGTAAAAGAAGCGTCATCGGGTTTGGTGACGCGGTTATGGCAGTCGACTTTCCTCGTAATCGCACGCAGCTATCATTCTGTATGCAATTCGACGAGAACTGAACCCTCTGGATAAACTTGCACGTTCCTTGCTCGCAGGCAGGAAAAAAACTTTCTCCATCAGGATATCGAGTCTTTTTATCCACCGTCTCGCCACGCGGCGCAATCTTTTCACGCTTCGAAAGTACCCGCGTACTCCGCGCCGAGTTTCGGGCCAGGCTTTGTGGATTTCTTTTGACTAATACCTTCGGGGGGTGGGAAGATGTCTGGAGAGATATTTTAGCGGAATTCTTTTTCTTATTTTCTCTCCTTTGCATCGTGATTTGCAAGAGGGCGGAATAAAGATTTAGGCTGTGCCTACGAGAAGGCACAGTTGGTTGATCGACGCGATGTTTTTGGGGCGGAGCGGGGGAAAGGAGAAATTGTGAAGCGTTTTGGGTGCACACGGATAGACAGAATTCGGTCGGATCTAACATCGGAAATTTCTTTTTATTAATATCTTGGAAAGCAACGGGAAACCAGAGGCAAAATTCAGTATTTTAAATCCACCCTTTTATGATAAATTTTATGTCGAAAAGGGACTAGGAAAGTATCCAAAATTTTTAATGATTTTGTAACTTTGAAGACTTAAGCTCGTAACTAAGTTGTTGAGAAATTTTAATATAGGCTTGTTGGAATAATGAAATTATGATAAACTAAATAGTAATTCCACGGTGTTCCACTGTCTATATATAAAATAGAGTTTTATTTCTTCTTTATTAACAAAGTTAATCTACTTGTCAAATAACTCGGTTAATTCTAATAATAAATATTTCCAAACTATTTCTCGTTTAAATCCTGTTCGAACTATTGCATGAATAATTGATTTGATATTAAAAAATTGTGAAGCGTTTTAAATGCACGTGGATAGACAGAATCCGGGCGGATATAGCATTGGAAATTTCTTTTTATTAATATCTTGGAAAGCAACGGGGAACCAAAGGCAAAATTCAATATTTTAAGTAGACCCTTTTTAAATAGCACCCTTTTATAATAAATTTTGTGTCGAAAAGTGACTAGAAAAGTATCCAAAATTTTTAGTGATTTTATAACTTTGAATACTTAAGCTTGCAACTAAGTTGAGAAATTTTAATATGGGCTTCTTGGAATAATGAAATTATAATAAACTAAATAGTAATTCCATGGTGTTCCACTGTCTATATATAAAATAGATTTTTATTTCTTCTTTATTAACAAAGTTAATCTACTTGTCAAATAACTCGGTTAATCCTCACAATAAATATTTCCAAACTATTTCTCGTTTAAATCCCGTTCGAACCATTGGATGAAAAATTGATTCGACATCCGACCTAACTCCAATAAGCGTGTCTCCCCGCGTGGATTCGCGTTGCCCTAAGTTTGACATGGATGTCAACCACTCGAGCGTAACATTTTGACGAAGCCCAGATCCCGAAAGCGGCATATTTTATTCGACAAATCGACTGTCGTCGCGTCAGTCGATGCTCCTCCATCCCGATCGGAAAATCGAAGAAATATCGCGAACTCGTGTCCAATCTCGTAACAACCCTGCTTGAATTTTCCAATTTTCCTTGCAGACTGTACACGCTACCAAGATATCGTTATCTCGTTGCGTGCACGTGCTTATCACCCTCTTTCATCCACCCTCGAATCTTATCTCTCCATTACGGAACTTGTTGCTCAGCGAGGTCCGCGTAACCGCGAGTTTCTCCACTGCCTCGTCATCCTAATTAATAAAAATCCTGCTCTTACTCGAGAATAATTCCGGGAATATTTCTTCGCCTTGCCGTCACACGAAGATCGCCTAACTGGTTGTTCAGGATAGCAATTAAGGAACACGCGTGGCGTAATTTCCGCGGGCCGGTGGAAATTAAAAAGGACGAGGGGGGTGGGGGACGGAAGGAGAGCATATACATTCGTTTAAATCCTGTTCGAACTATTGCATGAATAATTGATTTGATATTAAAAAATTGTGAAGCGTTTTAAATGCACGTGGATAGACAGAATCCGGGCGGATATAGCATTGGAAATTTCTTTTTATTAATATCTTGGAAACCAACGGGGAACCAAAGGCAAAATTCAATATTTTAAGTAGACCCTTTTTAAATAGCACCCTTTTATAATAAATTTTGTGTCGAAAAGTGACTAGAAAAGTATCCAAAATTTTTAGTGATTTTATAACTTTGAATACTTAAGCTTGCAACTAAGTTGAGAAATTTTAATATGGGCTTCTTGGAATAATGAAATTATAATAAACTAAATAGTAATTCCATGGTGTTCCACTGTCTATATATAAAATAGATTTTTATTTCTTCTTTATTAACAAAGTTAATCTACTTGTCAAATAACTCGGTTAATCCTCACAATAAATATTTCCAAACTATTTCTCGTTTAAATCCCGTTCGAACCATTGGATGAAAAATTGATTCGACATCCGACCTAACTCCAATAAGCGTGTCTCCCCGCGTGGATTCGCGTTGCCCTAAGTTTGACATGGATGTCAACCACTCGAGCGTAACATTTTGACGAAGCCCAGATCCCGAAAGCGGCATATTTTATTCGACAAATCGACTGTCGTCGCGTCAGTCGATGCTCCTCCATCCCGATCGGAAAATCGAAGAAATATCGCGAACTCGTGTCCAATCTCGTAACAACCCTGCTTGAATTTTCCAATTTTCCTTGCAGACTGTACACGCTACCAAGATATCGTTATCTCGTTGCGTGCACGTGCTTATCACCCTCTTTCATCCACCCTCGAATCTTATCTCTCCATTACGGAACTTGTTGCTCAGCGAGGTCCGCGTAACCGCGAGTTTCTCCACTGCCTCGTCATCCTAATTAATAAAAATCCTGCTCTTACTCGAGAATAATTCCGGGAATATTTCTTCGCCTTGCCGTCACACGAAGATCGCCTAACTGGTTGTTCAGGATAGCAATTAAGGAACACGCGTGGCGTAATTTCCGCGGGCCGGTGGAAATTAAAAAGGACGAGGGGGGTGGGGGACGGAAGGAGAGCATATACATAACAAAGGCAATCCGTCGCTTTCAGCGCCGGTAACGGGCCGTATTAATTCATTCCGACTTTAATGACGAAATTCCTAGCGGTACACGCGACTGCACCCGCGTCGCGACCCGCGTCGTGCATAATGCACAGGCCGCGCATCTGGCCCGTCCCAGCCGAAACTTTTGCCTGAAATTTTCCCGAGACACACGGCCAGTTTTCCTCCGTTCCACGGATAACGGCCGCCTGCCCCCATTAACCACGGAAATTTGTTAATAATAACACAACCGTAGGCGCGCCGTGTCTAAACTTAATCACCTCGTATGCATAATTGATCCCCCGCGTAAACGCCATGAATACCATAGGCATTGCGTTTCCTCTCAAACTGTCTTCGCAGTGCAGATAGCTGTAATACTACTCTGGTAAATAGTTTCTGATAGAAAACGGATGCTTCCATTATTTTTATTTTTATTTTTGTTATGTATTTTGATTTAATACTGCGATGGCGAATCTTTTGAGCTGAAGATTCATAGAAAACTTAGGTTAGCTCGAGTACTGTGTCACGTGTAGAAGTATCCATAATTTTGCACTGTTTGTAGGTGTATTAAAAAATGTGATATGTTTTTAATATATTCGCTTTATTTTAAGACGATGTAAAATAAATTTATATTATAGCTGTATAAGTATAGCAGTGACTAAAAAGTTTAGTCGACTCTAAATGGTACAGGATGTTTTTCATAACTTTCATAAATGTCCCAGCTGCAGGATTTACCCCAAATTAACACTGAGTTACGCGAGTAGTAAAATAAATAGTATAGAGTAGAACGTCGATTGTCCGAATTAATTGAAAGACAAATTTGTTGAGATAATCATGTGTCATAAATCAATTAGAAATGGAAAACTACCCATAAATTTGTACTCAAAATTATTTCTATCTACGCGATTTAGAACTTGCGAATTTCAACACAGGTGACTCACTCTACATTCGAATAATCGGTCACACGTGTAATCAGAATTCGCAGAATCCACGTGTTACACGGTAATTTCTTTCCTACAATTTGGCAAAATAAATTTCGCGCTACGTGGTCCATTAGGTAAAGTCTAATTTCGAAAACGTCTCGTGTCGTATCGCGAATTTCCTTTGACCCTAGTTTTGCGCGAGCCCTCGAGGTCCCGGTCCCGCGACGGGATCGAACGACGCCGCGACGGAAGACGCAGGCGTCGCGCTGAGGAAATTGACGAAAGGAGGGTATTTTGCCCGATACCCTACCCTTCTTCTCCGTTCGCCGGTTTATCCGGCTCGGAAGCGATCGACGAAAATGGAATGAAAGAAGAACGAGGGGAACGAACCGGTTCAGGCGATAATGTCGATGCATATCGTGGATGCATTGTGGCCTGCTTCCGACGCGAATACGGGTCCTGGTTGGCGAAAAATATACAAAGGACGAATCGATGCGCGGATTTCGAATCGGCCATTGGACCGTGCCGCGAGATTTATCCCGGCCCGATAATTTATACAGTGCAAAGGGAACGCGCAGGAGGGCGATGGAAAAATGCCAATTGAGATAATTCAGACGTCCGCGAGGCTGTCCGCTCGGCTCGGCGATGGCAAAGAAATGGAGGATGAGAGAGAGAGAGAGGACAGAGGGCTGCGGAGAAAAGAAGCGAGAGAAAGGGGAACGAAAAGGGAGAGAAAGGGGAGAAAAGAGGCCATCCGGTCAAGGCAGTTTCGCACACTAGAAAATAATGGGGCTACGTTTAATCGCGGTTATTAAGTACGAGTACTCGCGTGGCCTGTGAGCGAAATAATAGACGGAACCTTAAACGCGGGATCGAGAGTTTGAATGGTTGCTGAGACTGTTCGATCCTCTGGTTCGATCTGGGGTACTCGATCTCGACGGTGAGGGGCGAAGACGTGGTATAAATCAGAATTAAGTCTTCGTCGAATACCACCTGCGTCTGCAGACGGTATTTTTTAACCATTTGCGTTAGAAAGACGTGCCACGCACGTTCAGATGCTTTTGTTCCAAAATCACCAGCGACGTGTACACCACGTCGATAGGCATTTATCGCAGAAATAAAAATGACGTGGGGTGCACGTCGGCTAACAATCAGATCGTTCATTTCTCGAGCTACAGTTGCAGAGTGCACGGCGTCGCGTAGTGTCATCGATATATTGGAAATATTTCAGAATGAATACAGTATCTCGCGGCGCCAATGTGACACCTTACGCGTGTTATACTGTAGCGCACGGCACAGCAACCGTGAGTTTATTGGTAGCGCAAGTGGTTAAACTATTTTTGAATCCGTTATGTCATGGATCATTTGTACCAACCTCAACACGATCCACTTGTAATAAGGGTTGCGAAACAGGGGTAGGTATTTATCCTCCGTTTTACCCTAAACTGGTCCGAGGTACTCGATCTCAAAGGTAAGGGGTGAAGACGTGGTATAAATCAGAATTAACCCTTCGTCAAATACCACCTGTGTCTGCAGATGGTACTTTTTAAATTATTTTTAAATCCGTCATATGTCATGGATCATTTGCACCAACCTCAATACGACGCACGATACACTTGTAATAAGGGTTGCGAAACAGAGGTAGGTGTTTATCCTCCGTTTTACCCTAAACTGGTCCGAGGTACTCGATCTCAAAGGTAAGGGGTGAAGATGTGGTATAAATCCGAATTAACCCTTCGTCAAATACCACCTGTGTCCGCAGATACTATTTTTTAAATTATTTTTAAATCCGTCATATGTCATGGATCATTTGCACCAATCTCAATACGACGCACGATGCACTTGTAATAAGGGTTGCGAAACAGGGGTAGGTATTTATCCTCCGTTTTACCTTAAACTGATCGGGATAATAAAAATAAAAATCTTAATTTTCACTGTCAGTAAAAGCATTTAAGATGAAAGCATATAAAATAATAAAAATGAAAACGAGATACACTAACAACCGCCATACTTTATTAACATATTAAATGTACAACATTAAAATATATTAAATATATATGTTTTAAACATTATATACGACAATATCCTTAGAGTACATTTGGCTAACTTCTTATGCTTCATATGTATATCTTTTATATCTTCATATGTATATCTCGATTTAGATGTATCGAGTGAGAGGAGTTCGGTCTCGAATATATACTTCCATATATCGGTAGACTACGAATGAAGGTATCAGTTGGTCCCGAAATCTGATCTAAATTTTATTCGAAACGTCTCGCCTTCTTATCTCCGTACTGAATTTTTAAACAAAGCTCGGTACCTCACAGTTCCATTTACCGGGGGCTGAAACTTTGACGGGCTGTCTGTCCGAGGAGTCGAATGATGAATTTTTAACCGGGACAACCCGAATTGTTTTCGATTGATAGCTCTGCCACGAAGCGCGCGTTTTTCAAACGCTCCGGTACGAATTAACGCGTTTCAGGATTGAAATTTAATCTCGACGCGAAGTTCCATCGACGGAATTGCAATTTTAGTCGCATGTTCCCTGTTTATTAATTATTCATTATTTATTTATACGGGATTAACGCATTAGAAAAATTACAAGAAAATTATTACAGTGAGGTATAAAATTAATGGTAAGAAATAAAAATAAAAATATACAAATATACAGACAGACGAGATGTGTATAAGTATAAGAAAAAGAAAATTGTTTATAGAGAGGTGCGATGTAGTAGCTGTTTTATACAGTGAAGAGATTGGCTGAATAGATCTAGGGTAGGATAAGTGTTGTTAACCCTTTGCACTGGAGAGGTGAGCTTCAGTCACCATTTCATAAAATTTGGAAGATCGATATTAATTAATATATCAAATTTAATATAACGTTGATCGAGTTTTTAATATTGAAATTAAAATTATCCACGTGTAATATGTAGTTAAATATATTGTATGAAAATAATAACAAATTCATTTTAGATACTTTTAAATATATAGAGATCTAGCTTAATTCTATAGAATCTTATAATAGTAGTATGTATTATATATTATAATGAAATATGTTTATATATTTTTGTAATGCTCATTATACCTGAGTGTTAACCCTTTGCACTCGACAATTTTTTGGCCAAAGAAGGATAGGAGTTCAAAGATTTTCTGTTGCAAAGCTGACGATATTTTTCTGAGCAGTAATAAGAAATCGTGTGATAATTAACACGTAGAATTTTTTGATTTCGGTATCTCGCACACCGTTGGATTATCTGAAATGTCACGTATTTACGAATATCGAGCTGCGAAATTTGATCAAATAGCGACTGAAGGGCGCCTCTCGAGTGCAAAGGGTTAAAATTAATTAGTAAAATAAACTCTGCATCCCTTCCTCTTCGTTTTGGCTTTTGTTTCCTGTTTTCTGGAGACGTCCTGTGACCTGCGTGGTCCTAAACAGGCCAGTTCTAACCGTTCTCCCGTTCAATAAAGATCTATAGAGTTTTTCCACCGTGACTACTATTGATTACTATTTCTTTGCGTTACAACCCCTTTAACACTGAGCATTCTCGATTTTTCTAGTCCTCGATCACCATCGTTGCGAAGAACGGGGTCCTCGGATAATTAACCCCCGCGCGTAATTGTTAACGACAGAGGCCGCAGGAGGTTAACGTGGTGGGGTCACGAAATTTCAATTATAAAACGGAATCATGGGAGTACAGCGCCGGTCGAATTTTATTCGATATAATTCATATCTCTAATAAAACTTGCGACATTTATTGGATTACCATCCAATCGGACGGCTCGCAACGAATTTTCCTCAGAGAATGCTCCTGGGGGAGACTTCGATCAAATTTTCAACCCTGTCCGTGCTCCTGTCCGTCTCTCTCTCTCCTCTCTCTCTCTTTCTCCCGCTCTGTCGTGCACGAACACGCTCGTTCAGACAACGTCCGAATTTCCAAACCGTCCATCCCGTGAGCGTTAATTTTCCAAAGCAATATCGCCGAACTATCGCGACGAATCGCTCGATGATTTAGAAGATTCGCAGGGACAGCTCTACGGAACGCGAATCCAGCTGGAACGTGAGTTTCCTTGTTTCAGTGAAATTTCGCAGGTGATCCTTTTAAACAAGATTTATATCGAACGAAATTTCTCCGCGCCAGCAAATTCCTCCGCGTTTCGTTCGCTTCGCTGCGGAAAATAGTACTCGCTCGCTATAACCGGTGTGCTTTTTATTCCGCGGAAATTCATTCGGAAATTTTATTCGCGAGACGGGGATCGTTGAGAGTATTAAACAAATTACCAATTGAAATGCAACTAATTACCGTGAATATGAAAACAGGTACCGAAAGCAGGGACGAGGAAGGAGGAACGGTAAAAATGAAAGAAGAGACGCGAAAGGAAGAGAGGAAATGAGCCTTCATTTAGAGACCGTGAACCGTGACAAGTATTAAATCAATTACCATCTAAAATCCCGCCGATTACCATAAACATGGAAATGGCACAGCGATGAAATGCAACAGCGCAGTGGCTGTTGAGGGAAAAGGTAAAAATGGTAAAAATCCAAGAAAAGAGGAAAATAAAACGAGAAAGAAAAAGTAGGAGAAATACATCATCGGGAAACTATGAACCAGTGTGACGAGTATTAAATCAATTACCAAAGAAAATTCCACCGATTACCATAAATATGGAAATGATGGGGCGAAACGCAACAGCGCAGCGGGGAAAAAGAAAGACGCGAAGAATGGGAGGGGAAAAATAGGAGAAAAGGAAGATCGAAAGGAAACGTGGACGAGAGTGATTGAAAGGGGAAAGAGGATGAGAAAGTGTGCGTAATGGCGGACATCGTAGGGAGAAAAACGGCCACGTGGACGCCCAATTCCCTATTTTCTCCACTTTTTATCATCCCGAGATGAGAAAAGGACTTCTCTTCGCCGACTCATTTTTAACGCGAACCAAGAAGTCCCGAGGGAAGCTCGTTATTCTCGATTCCACGCGAACGAGAGGGGCCCTCGGTCGCGGGGTCGTGGAACGGCTCGCAGGAAGCGGAAGACACTTCCTCCCGAGGTGTCATTGGAAATCGCGCGTCCCTATTTCCCGCGTTGTTTTCCGAGGGCACGCGTCGCGGCGCTTTTCACCGAGGCGTCGACTTAGCTGTCGTCCATTCCGGCTCGCTGTGTTATCCGTCGAAGTGCGCGCGTCCACAAAAGCGAGCAATGTCGAGCGAACAAAGCGCGCGCTGACCTTCTTTCCCGATCCTCGTTCCGCGCCGACTGCAAATTGAATTCTTGCCGACAATGCGTCGCGGCAAATTGCGCGTTGAATTCCGAGCAATCTTCTAATTATCGTCCTCGCGCGTCCCTGCAGCCAGCGGCGTCGTTCCAGCCGCTCGTTTTAAGGAATTACTTTCCAGTCCACGTCGATCCGTCCACGCCCTCGATCGTTCGCCAGACGTCGCGTTTGACGGGCAAAAATTTCCAGTGATTGATTAATGCTTCTGGGAATGTTTCGGCCGAGGTACGAAGGAATTCGCGAGCGAGGAAAAGAGGTGGAGGGAGAGGGGAATTAATTTTGAAGGTAAAATGAGCAACTCTGAGGATGTTTGGGGGAGGTCGTTGAAACGAGAAGTTCCCCGAAGTTGGAACGGAGGAAATCCAAAGAAACGATTAGAGCTATTCGATGTCTTCTTTAGAAATATGATGATGGATTGATGGGAAGATGTACATACAGTCCTGTATGGCTATCGAACGAGTGTCTCTAAGTTAAGGGTAGGTCTGTAGCGACTAATGTTCACAGTCTCATTGCTAGATGGAAAACGGAGATTCGAAGTATCTTGCAAGTTTTTGACAAACCCCCGTAAATACAAGTTCCTATGGTACCTAAGCATACTCTGTCTAAGGCAGAACCTGCTAGAAAGTCTTACTGACGAGTATACTATGAGGCCCAGGACGAAACGCGTCCCTTCCTTGCGTCTTCCCTCCTGTGACATGTCATAGCAAAATCACCATCATACCATAGGAATTACAAGATTTTATCATAACCCCCGTGGAGGGTAAGACCCCTCAGATTCGTTTCTTCCTCTACCTATATAGATACTATAAATTGGAAAATTAATTAGGACGACGTTATTAAGTTAATCCGACGACTCCAATAGCTCTAGTTTTAATCCTTTGCACTCGAACGGTGACTCTTCTTCGTCTACAATATCTCGTAAGACTCTTAATAAGGTAGTCAGACTAAAGACGGATGGATGGACGACTGCACGTGACAAGTACGTGATCAGATCAGGGTTGACTTCACAGTACCCGGACCCAATGATTACGTGGATCGTGAACCTTTCTTGGAACATTAGAACAGTGTGAATTCTGAGCCTTCTTTGACCCAGCAAAGAGCCCATGGTAACTGAGCAAAAGTCGTCCCTAGACCTAAAGAAAGTAAGCCACTTAACTGATCGCGTTAGTATCTCGTGTCTTTCACTACAGGTTTCTGCAAATTCGGTATTAGTGGGCCCAAATGACGCGAGAGTAATTAACAACCTAGTGCAATAGTGCAATCGAGAATTTTGGAACGCGAGTTAGAATTTTGACAGGACCTAGACCTCGGTCACAGAGACGATCACCTTCTTCACATGTATAATAACTTCTCTATCGGAAATTTGATCTAAAATATGGTTCCAACGATTGGGACCACTGCTATCGGAATTACCGCGTTTAAGAGCAGAGACCTCTTTTCCCTGCTGCTGACTATTTAGATCGGATTCATAAAGGTAATAAGCCCCTATCGTCGGTCAGAGTCGCCGGACACTTGGACCTGTGATGTGGTCTTGGCTCGGATATCGACCAGCTGAGTCAATAGAGAACTTGTTAGCCTCGCTCCGAAGTGTCTGCTGGTCTCCGTGCTTAACGAAAATATCGGACACGTCGAGCTTTTCATTCGAGAGCTCACTAGCGAAGCATTCACCGTGACGCCGCGTGTTTAATCCCCGCTTCGCCGTGACACGGAGAAAATCGTTCCCTTTGTGCTTCGAGAAGATTCGTAAGCGACGCTCTCGAAGATATTTCACGTTTCCTCCGCGCGCCGTTTCCGCAGCTTCGCGCACTCGGGCGATCGTTCCCCGCGATTTACACTGCGTCGCGAAATCTTCCGTTTCCGGGCAAACAAAGGTAATTTGCAGAAATCGCGCGAGAGGCAGGGGAGTAGAGAGACAGAGCTGGAAAGTGCCAAAGGGATAAAAAGCATGGAGGAAATCTCGTTGAATTTACTCCACGCCCTTCTGCTCGGGTGTGTCGTATCTTCGACTGTAAAACGAGACTCGAGGCGAGAGTTTCGGCTGAAAAGTTTCCGGATAAAATTCCAAATGCTCCCGCAGCGCGTCGAATTTCCCGCTGTAATTACTCGCGAATCGGGGTCGTCTAATTAGCGGCAGATGATTCGCCATGATACGAGGCTCGCCTGGGAAATTTTCTGGCCTGAGTTTTACGAAGAGTGGACGTTAAACAATCTTGGAATATCCGGATCATCGGCAGGATCGTGAAATTTTTCCCTATTTCCACTCAGCACCGAAGACATCTCCTCCGGGTGTGTTCCTTTGGATCTCTGCGTTGAGGGACCCAAATCCCTATCCTAATCACTTTTGAGAATGATATTTGCAAGCAGATTTCAATTCTGTCGCTTTGATTGCGACTTGCAACTGGATTTGATCTATTCTTCGTCAGAGAACATCTTCTTTGACTGTTTTTAATAGACTGTCATAGAAATAAAGATAAGGAAAGCAAATTGAGTACATGGACTAAGAATAAGCGTGTTGGATGACGTTCATGGATAGATACGCATGTCATCGAAGTGTCCGTTCTCTGCATTCGCTGTCAAAAGCACTAAACGTCTCGAGTTAATAAGCTTTACTTCCTTGACTGTTTTCGCTAGCTAATGATAAGATCGAAGATGAGGAAAGGTAATTGGGTACATGGACTAACAATAAGCGTTTTAGATGACGTTCGTGGATAGATACCCATGTCATCGAAGTGTCCGTTCTCTGCATTCACTGTCAAAAGCACTAAACAGTCCGAGTAAATAGGCTTTGCGCAAGATCTTTGACTGTTTTCGATAGCTAATGATAAGATCGAAGATGAGGAAAGGAAATTGGGTACATGGACTAACAATAAGCGTTTTAGATGACGTTCGTGAATAGATACCCATGTCATCGAAGTGTCCGTTCTCTGCATTGACTGTTTTAAGCACTAAACGTCCAGAGTCCATAGGCTTTGCACAAGATCTTTGACTGTTTTCGATAGCTAATGATAAGATCGAAGATGAGGAAAGGTAATTGGGTACGTGGACTAACAATAAGCGTTTTAGATGACGTTCGTGAATAGATACCCATGTCATCGAAGTGTCCGTTCTCTGCATTGACTGTTTTAAGCACTAAACGCCCAGAGTCCATAGGCTTTGCACAAGATCTTTGACTGTTTTCGATAGCTAATGATAAGATCGAAGATGAGGAAAGGAAATTGGGTACAGGGACTAACAATAAGCGTTTTAGATGACATTCGTGGATAGATACCCATGTCATCGAAGTGTCCGTTCTCTGCATTCTCTGTCAAAAGCTCCGAGCACTCCAAGTAAATGGATTTTAATTTTTAATCAATGGACCCCGAATTTTATTTCCGTATTTCTTTATTTCTTTATTTCTAACGTTCCATGACTCCCAGATACCACTTGGTCTAGGCCCCAGTGAAAATTTGTAAATTATCTGACCCAAACCACGAGATGAGGTGAAGAGCATACTGGCCAGAATTGTTTAAACATCCACCACCGCCAAAAGACATCGAAACTCCTGGACCCCGAGTTTTATTTCTTTATTTCTTTATTCCCAACGTTCTATGACTCCCAGACACCACATAGACTAGGCCCTGCTGAAAATTTATAAATTATCTAACCCAAAGCACGTGAAGAAGAGCACACTGTCCGAAATGGTTTAAACATCCACTACCACGGATAGATATCGAAACTCCTACACACTCCTAATAAATACAGACCCACTAGAGGGACAGGCACCCATCACTCACACGCCACACGACTAATCAACACGCTCACGAATCGGTAAAATACACGAGACACGAGATAGAAGGTAGTCAAAACCAGAACATCATATCAAATATGCTGTATTCGATCAAACGTATTCACTCTGTATATTATAGAAAAATACAAGCGTATAAAAGCTCTATTGAACTAGCTGACGTTCCTAAAAAGACGTCTGGTTAATTCTTGCCATAGAAAAATCGGGTGAAACGGTCGCACATATCCGCTCGAAATTTCAGGCGTAATTAATACATTTAAGTCGATAATTGCGCGAACAAATTGTAACCCTACCGCCGTTTGCATATCCGTACTATCGATTCGATGGTTTACACGAAGGTATCGGTGTTCATTTACCATCGACGCGTAATACGAGAAGCAATTCCTGGCTGTAGCTTCCTGCAATCTATTCCAGCAATAACAATTCGCGAATTAATTCCCCAACTTGTCGTACCATTCGCCTACCATTCGCGACGTAGAACCACTGTCACGTTTCACTACGTATCGAGAAATGGGAATTTAAAAGCTATCGCACCTCGATACCACCTCGTTGCACCCCTGTTACACGAAAGAAAACGAACGAGTGGAAATCATAGCGTCGCATGACGGAATTCCTACCGAGGAACAATATACAAATATCGTCAATCCTCTCGAAAAAGATCTTCCGCGGAACAGCGACGATTTTCATTGTGCGATGAAAATAAGTAGAAAATAAAACCTCGTGTCGGGGAAGAAACGATGTTGCGGAAGAGACGGCGAGACGAGATTTGGCGTCAGTCGCGCGG
The DNA here is from genome assembly GCF_001483705.2 of Eufriesea mexicana. Taxonomy (NCBI): domain Eukaryota; kingdom Metazoa; phylum Arthropoda; class Insecta; order Hymenoptera; family Apidae; genus Eufriesea; species Eufriesea mexicana. Next base: position 127,733 of record NW_016908282.1, on the reverse strand, counting down.
AAAAGCGTCGAGGAAGCGGCTCGATCCGACGCGATCGCGAAATAACGTTTCGCGGGTGTCAAATAAGCGGCTTAAATCGAATTTCGCCGAACACTTCGGTCTTCGGCCCGTCTATCGCGAGCTTTATTCACAGCGAAATGAATTTCGAATCGCGGATCGGTCGTTCTGCAATCGCGAGACTGGCAAGTGCCGTTGGAACGCGCTCCACTGGAAGTGCAGGTCCAGGACGCCATCTTCTTAGTGTCCGCTTTGTCTCTAACGTCGAGCGAGTAGGGAGAATGGTGTCTCCTGACTTTTGAGGCAGAAAGTGTTGCTTATAACGAGATTTATTCACTGCGAAATAAATTTCGAATCGCGAATCGGTCGTTTTGCAATCGCGAAATCTTCAAATGCCACAGGGACGCCCTCTACCGGAAGTGGAGGTCCAGACCGCCATCGACTTGATGTCTGCTTTGTTTCTAACGTGGAACGAGTCGCGAGTATAGTGTCTCCTTACTTTCGAGGTGGAAAGTCCCACCTATCGCGAGAATTAATCACTGCTGGAAGTGGAGGTCCAGACCGCCATCGACTTGATGTCTGCTTTGTTTCTAACGTGGAACGAGTCGTGAGTATAGTGTCTCCTTACTTTCGAGGTGGAAAGTCCCACCTATCGCGAGAATTAATTATTGCGAAATAAATTTCGAATGGCAAATCAGTCGTTCTGGAACTGGGAGACCTGCAAGTGCCGTAGGGGCGCCCTCCACCGGAAGTGGCGGCGTGGCAACGTTCAGGACGCCATCTTCTTGGTATCATCTTTATTCCTATCGTCGAGGGAGTTGTGAGGATTGTATCACCTGATTTTCGATGTGGAAAGTCTCACCTATCGCGAGCTTTAATCACTGTGAAATAAATTTCGAATCGCAAATCGGTCGTTTTGCAATTGCGAGATCTGCAAATGGCACAGTGTCGCCCTCCACCGGAAGTGGCGGCGCAACGACGTTCAGGACGCCATCTTCTTGGTGTCCGCTTTCTTTCTATCGTCAAAGGAGTCGGGAAGATGGGGTCTCTTGATTTTCGAAGCGGAAAGTCCCACTTATCGTGAGCTTTTTTCATTGTGAAATAAATTTCGAATCGCAAATCGGTCGTTTTGCAATTGCGAGATCTGCAAATGGCACAGTGTCGCCCTCCACCGGAAGTGGCGGCGTGGCAACGTTCAGGACGCCATCTTCTTGGTATCCTCTTCATTCTTATCGTCGAGAGAGTTGTGAGGATTGTATCACCTGATTTTCGATGTGGAAAGTCCCACTTATCGTGAGCTTTTTTCATTGTGAAATAAATTTCGAATCGCAAATCGGTCGTTTTGCAATTGCGAGATCTGCAAATGGCACAGTGTTGCCCTCCACCGAAAGTGGCGGCGTGGCAACGTTCAGGACGCCATCTTCTTGGTATCCTCTTCATTCTTATCGTCGAGGGAGTTGTGAGGATTGTATCACCTGATTTTCGATGTGGAAAGTCTCACCTATCGCGAGCTTTAATCACTGTGAAATAAATTTCGAATCGCAAATCGGTCGTTTTGCAATTGCGAGATCTGCAAATGGCACAGTGTCGCCCTTCACCGAAAGTGGCGGCGTGGCAACGTTCAGGACGCCATCTTCTTGGTATCCTCTTCATTCTTATCGTCGGGGGAGTTGTGAGGATTGTATCACCTGATTTTTGATGTGGAAAGTCTCACCTATCGCGAGCTTTAATCACTGTGAAATAAATTTCGAATCGCAAATCGGTCGTTTTGCAATTGCGAGATCTGCAAATGGCACAGTGTCGCCCTCCACCGGAAGTGGCGGTGCGACGGCGTCCAGGACGCCATCTTCTTGGTACCTTGGTATCCTTTGTTTCTATCGTCGAACGAGTCGCGGAATTAGTGTCTTTTGTCTTTCGAGGCGGAAAGTCGTGGCTAGACTCGCGATCGAGAGGGTGAATTCAGGAATTTGTTATGATAAAACGTTTCTCAGTTTTCAAGGAAGTTTCTACCTCCGGTTAGAGTTGTATGAAGATCGCGAGAGGGCGAAGAGAAGTAGATCTCCGAGTTTTTCTTACAACAGACTGTAGATCAGTGCTAAGAAAGTTCTGCATTCTTGGTTACGGTCCAATTTTTCTTGCGTCCGGCTACTCGAGGTCTCTTGAAGAAGATCTCCGGTTTTATTATAGTGCTCCATTATGACAGGGCTCTTCGGAGCATAGGCGCTTTCGTGTACTCGGCTTGAAGCACTCTGTTGAATAACAAGCTTCGATTTTGAATTTGCTGGACCAGGTTGGAGTAAGTGGGACGAGAGGAAGGGAGGCAGAAGTGAGGAATGGTTGTTATTTAGTGAGAAGCTTCGAAACGACGGTGTAAGTACAATGTGTGGCGCGAATCGAGTGACGCTGCGCTAATAATGCTCGGCTAGATCGCAATAAAGCCAGGAGACACGGCCGCGATGTTAATGCCGCAGGGATATGAACCGGAAAAGCCATTAACTTCTAATAGCAATCCTGTACAAGCAATCGACGTCGTAGGAACGATCGAATGATCGGTTTTCCGGAACGAAACGGGAGAAAAAATGACTGAAGAATGGGGTTGAAGTATGATTTGCTTAGGCAAATTTGATTTATGAGGTTTAATAAAATTTTAACGGACGACTATGAATTTTTATCAAGATTAGAATTAAAGTGCTCTTATAATTTTCTTTGTTCGAAATTCTTTTGTACAATTTTTCAAGAAATGAAAATTTGGGACGATCTAATGGTGGGTTCTGCTTTACTAAGAAAAGGAAAGAATCGCTGGAAAGTGTCTTAAAAATAAAATTTATGTTATATAAATCAGGTTGCATGGAATGGACTACGAATTTTTAGCAGGATCAATTAAAATATTCTCAATTCGATAACTATAATTTTCTTTGCTCGACATTCTCTTATACAACTTGTTAATATAGGAACATTTAAAATACATATTTTTCTTATCGCATTTTTTGACATAGTAAAATTAAAAATATACATTTTTCTTGTCGAATTTCTTCGGATAAGAAAATTTGGGACGATCTAATGGTCGGTTCTGTTTTACGAGAACAGGGAAGGAATCACTGAAAAATGTCTTAAAAATAAAATTTATGTTATATAAATCAGGTTAAATGGAATGGACTACGAATTTTTAGCAGGATCAATTAAAATATTCTCGATTCGTTAATTATAATTTTCTTCGCTCGAAATTCTCTTATACAACTTGTTAATATAGGAACATTTAAAATACATATTTTTCTTATCGAATTTTTTGACATAGTAAAATTAAAAATATACATTTTTCTTGTCGAATTTCTTCGGATAAGAAAATTTGGGACGATCTAATGGTCGGTTCTGTTTTACGAGAACAGGGAAGGAATCACTGAAAAATGTCTTAAAAATAAAATTTATGTTATATAAATCAGGTTAAATGGAATGGACTACGAATTTTTAGCAGGATCAATTAAAATATTCTCGATTCGTTAATTATAATTTTCTTCGCTCGAAATTCTCTTATACAACTTGTTAATATAGGAACATTTAAAATACATATTTTTCTTATCGAATTTTTTGACATAGTAAAATTAAAAATATACATTTTTCTTGTCGAATTTCTTCGGATAAGAAAATTTGGGACGATCTAATGGTCGGTTCTGTTTTACGAGAACAGGGAAGGAATCACTGAAAAATGTCTTAAAAATAAAATTTATGTTATATAAATTAGGTTAAATGGAATGGACTACGAATTTTTAGCAGGATCAATTAAAATATTCTCGATTCGTTAATTATAATTTTCTTCGCTCGAAATTCTCTTATACAACTTGTTAATATAGGAAAATTTAACATACATATTTTTCTTATCGCATTTTTTGACATAGTAAAATTAAAAATATACATTTTTCTTGTCGAATTTCTTCGGATAAGAAAATTTGGGACGATATAATGGTCGGTTCTGCTTCACGAGAAAAGCGGAAGGACATTTAGAGACTGTCTCTAAAATAAAATTTCGGTTAAGCACGTACCGGGGTAAATAAAACGGACAATGCGAATTTTTATTACGATCGGTTGGACCGCTTCTTATCTACAAATTCTAATTCCTTTTCTCGAATCTCTTTCGCGGAATTTCCCAAGATAAGAGAGTTCGTTATTTTTATCATCGCTTTTATCCGTTCCCTTCGCGGCGGGAATCTTATCTAATTGAATGTAACGTAGTTTCGGAGTTAGCATACCCGAGTAATCGCGTAACGCGGTGCTGCGAGGCGGAAATGGCGGAAATAAGCGTCGCGTGTCATATTTATGCTCACGACGCCATCGGGAATTCACAATGGGGCCGAGAAGAAAAGGTACCAACGCATCCCGTCGATTAATGCACTCTCGAGATTGCGATACTTCGGCACTGTAGCCTTCGGTCCGTCAAACACCTGCTACTAGGGGAAGAAGAATGGAGATTGATCGAGTATCGGTTTAAACCGCGATCCACTCGAATGTCTCCCGTATACCTAGTGGTTTATAATCTGATAAAAAAGCAAATACTTCTGTCTCTTTTACCAATATTCGATATTGTTGTAAGAAAATTAAATAGTAAAGTAAACTCTACATCCTAGCAATGTGAGGGTGATTCCCTCCCCTGCGTTTTGTCTTTTGTCTCCCATTTTCTGAGGACATCCTATGACCTGCCCTAACCTAACCTAATCCATCGCCTGTCCAATAAAGATCTATACAGGTTTTCCACCGTTTCCACTGACTACTATTCCTTTTAGTTATAACCCTTCTAACAGATGTTAACAATTAACTGTCAACAGGTGACGCATCATTTACGAAGAGCGTTTCTAAGTACTATTCATCTTTAAATTTGAATATTTTCCAAAACTGCAAACTTCTGAAAAATATTTTTAGTGGATATTATACGTGAGATGTTCCTTTAGATGATGCAACTCGATTTCAACTGAAGTTTCGTGAGTAACAGGATTATTTTTCTAATTGTTTATTGAATTATGGACTAAAATTTCGATATCTTGGAAGAAGGATTATGCGAGTAAATTCAAAGTTATTTTGTTTTGTGAAATTGCTATGAGTATGTTTATAGAATGCAGTTTATGGGAAAAATGTTTGGAATATTGAATTTTGTAAGTATAAGATATGCCGGTACATTGAATATGCTATAAATCTTAAGGCATATGAAAGGACTTAATTCGTCAACTTTGATGACTTATATCTCGGTAATTAATTATTACATTTCAAAATTTTTCACGGCGTTTGATGCGTTGAAATAGATAAAATAAATGTTCCATAATAGCAAAACACAATTTTGGAAAATTGAATTTCGGTCAGCTTTTCAGCAAAATTCCCTATTGTGTGATGTGACACGAAATTAATTTCGTATGACTACCGATGACGCATTTTTAATTATTATATTTCTAACAAACTTTGAGAAAATCCAATTCCACTTCGATTATTAATAAATGATATTTCTTGCTTCTAAATTGTCACCGTGACATCCAGTTCCGGTGGAATCTTCCCAATTTTCGCACACGATTTATTTTCATTCTGCAAAAATATATCAGTATATCGTAGATGCGCCATTATCAATTAGAAAAAATTTTCTGCAGTATTTCGAAGTATTCTCACTATAACTTGCTACAAAATGGCTTCACCACTGTCCATACTCGTCCACAGTTGGACCGAAGCGCGATCCAAGATCTTGCAACATAGTCGTCCGAAAATTTTCATTCGCGTTGGCATAAACCCGTCGAATTCCGTTCTAAACGTCCACTAATGAGCGAAAAGGCAGAGAGAAGGCGAGAGATCGGACAGGTCAGTGAATTAACCGCTTAACTCCGTTTCCTTGGTCGCGAAGGGCCGAGCGGAGCTGGCCTGGCCACGAATTTCCGCTTGCCTTTTTCCTCGCGCGTGTGTCGGACCGGCGTTTACCATTAGCGAGGGACGGATGCTGGTGATGTAGAAGTGGAATGCAGATGAGGTCGCGGCCGCTGAGGGACCCGGCGAAATAAAACGAGTCGGTGGAAAACGCGTGGGCGAAATAGGAAGGGGTCGGCGGGACGAGGTGGAAGAAGAAATGGGACGAAAGTCGTGGTGCATTTTTGAGCGAAAGGGTAGGAAATGGCCGCGAGGAGAACGCATCCCTGGCTTGGGACCGTAAACGATGATCACTCGTGGATACCACGTGGTCGTGTACGGGATGAACCCCTAATATTCTTACTTTTTAATAAAAAGTCCTGCGCTTATCGGATATAAGGTGGTGTGGTTCGGGGGACCGAAGGGACTCGAATTAAAATTAAAGAAAGATTGTTGCATTCGAACTCTTCTTGAACCCCCTAATATTTTTAATCTTTACGTAATACTTCGTTTTAATGGGATGTAAGGAGATGTGGTTCGAGGTACCGAAGGGACTCGAATTAAAATTCAAGGAAGCTTGTTTCGTCCGAACCCTTCTTGAACCCCCTAATATTCTTTCTCTTTCCGTAATACTTCGTTTTAATAAAAATTCCTGTGTTTGTTGGATGTAATGGGTTGGGATTCGAGGGACGTAGGATCTCAGATTAAAATTAAAGGAAGCTTCTTGTTTCGTCCAAACTCTGTTTGAACCCCCTAATATTTTTAATCTTTACGTAATACTTCGTTTTAATAAAAATTCCTTTGTTTGTTGGATGTAATGGGTTGTGATTCGGGGGACCGAAGGGTCTCAGATTAAAATTAAAGGAAGCTTCTTGTTTCGTCCAAACTCTGTTTGAACCCCCTAATATTTTTAATCTTTACGTAATACTTCGTTTTAATAAAAATTCCTGTGTTTGTTGGATGTAATGGGTTGTGATTCGGAGGACCGAAGAGATTCGAATTAAAATTAAAGAAAGATTGTTGCATTCGAACTCTTCTTGAACCCCCTAATATTTTTAATCTTTACGTAATACTTCGTTTTAATGGAATGTAAGGAGATGTGGTTCGAGGTACCGAAGGGACTCGAATTAAAATTCAAGAAAGCTTGTTTCGTCCGAACCCTTCTCGAACCCCCTAATATTCTTTCTCTTTACGTAATACGTCGTTTTAATAAAAATTCCTGTGTTTGTTGGATGTAATGGATTGTGATTCGGGGGACCGAAGGGTCTCAGGTTAAAATTGAAGGAAGCTTCTTGTTTCGTCCAAACTCTGTTTGAACCCCCTAATATTCTTACTCTTTACGTAATACTTCGTTTTAATAAAAGTTCCTGTGTTTATCAGATATAAGGGGTTGTATTTCGGGTGGATTGAAGAATCTCGAGTTAAAATTAAAGGAAGCTTCTTGTTTCGTCCGAACCCTTCTCGAACCCCCTAATATTCTCTCTCTTTGCGTAATACTTCATTTTAATAAAAAAAAATCCTGCGTTTATCCTATGTAAAGGGGTGTGATTTGGGGGTCCGAAGGGACTCGGGTTAAAATGAAAGAAAACTTCTTGTTTCGTCCGAACCCTTCCTTGAAAGGAAGTTGCCTGACGATGTTCACGTCCTTTTACAAACGCAAACTAGTTAACAATATTTGTAAGACTTTATTTAAAATTTATTTGATAGTGTTTCCTGCTACGACGTGTCCCCTACACGTGCCCCTCTATCGGCCATTGCAGCGCGTTGCTTTTACAGAAAAAGTTTCGCAGAAGTTTCAGCTGCTCTGAAAAATCCTGCGACTTCGTGGCGGGCAGAATTGAGAACGCCGATGGTTTTCTTTCTCCCGTACCTTGCTTCCTTTGCGAAAAATCGCCCCGGCTTACTAGTTTCGCGCGCTCCGACTGTTGTTCCTTTGCAGCGTTGCAATCGGACTGCAATTAAACCGTACGAATAGCGTGAAGAATTGCAAAGAATCGGTTTGCAAGACGGTACAAAGTTTGCGTTTATCCGAAACGGAAAAAGCAATTTAAAATACGGCACTGTATTCGATAACAACGTTTCCGAATGTTCGCTGGCTTCCCGTGTTTGACGGTAAAAGCGAAACGCAGCGCGGAAATTGTACAAACATGAATAAAGCGTATTTAAAAATCGCGGAACAGAACGGAGTGTGTTAACAAAAACTATGTAGAAACGAGGAAAACGCGATAAAAGGAACGAACAAAACAGGCACCAAGTAAAAGGGGACCTAGGTGAATTACGAATGTTTAAAAATTTGTTTTTCAGCTTGTCAGGAATTTATGCTTGTAACAATTATCGCGTCTATGTCTCTTTTCGAGAATGCAATGATATTTACAAAAATATTACATTGTTATCAATCTTTTTCCAATTTCCTTGTCAACTGCATAGTACTAACTCACTATACTCCCTGTAAAACTAATTTTCCTTTCCAACCATATGTAGGGGGATGAATAGACACCTCAAAAGGACATACACCGTTAATAGAAAAACACGTAACCACCATTCGCATGTGACAGCATCCAATCAAGCCACACCCGAATCCATAAGACTCGAGATAGAAGGCAAATCAGAGAAAATCAGAACATCAAGTCAAAAACCCCACATCTCTTTATATTAGAATTAAAATTAAACCACCAGGCAAGTCATATTACATTCAATCAGCACCTTCACTCCTTATATTATATAGGGTGTTCCAAAATTCAGGCAAGAAGTAATTTTGATAGAAAGCACAATTTTTTAATTAAATTTTGTAAATATTCCTCAACAATGAAGACACATTGTTCTCGTGGATAGAAATGAATATCAATATGTTGGAAGTCAGCTACGCCCATGCAACGATGATGACAGGCCTGTTAGAGGTTGCAGGCCAGTACCGACCTTTGGACATCAAGGGCTCGGTTTTGGGGGTTTAAAAGGGCCTGCTGTCCCTCGGAGCTCTTCACTCTCAGATCAGGAACAGTACAGATACCTTATATATTGTGACCCACAGTGGCATTAAAAAAGACTAGTGTTTTATTTGTATATTGTATAAAGTGTATAAATTTCGCGTATATTAAACCTTTATAAATACAATCGCTGTATAACCGAATACAGTTATTTCTCTGCACGTTAATCATTTGGGTTTTCCTCCACGAAATTCCCAATATCTTCCACGTTTTTAAGCAGTTAACAAATTAATATATTCAGTTAATAATATTTAAATATTAGCAACAATTTTAAATAAACTATTTTAAACACAAAGATCGACTGTATCTTGAAAATTCTCTATTTCACACACACACTCTTATTAACATATGTAACTGTTTCATTCTGGCACATTCTTCTAAATATTTTTAAAGACATTCATACTAGACTCCACTCGCACGTATTATATTTATATCATCCAAAATAACTCACTTATTCTACCTCATTCCTATTCATACATATAAAACCAACACTCACAGTTCTTTCATGTAGCGCCCCATTTTAACCCTTTGCACTCGAAAGGCGACCCTCAGTCACCATTTGATAAAATTTGGAAGACCGATACTAATTAATACATCAAATTTAAGGTAACGTAACAGTGTGCGAGGTAACTGTTATACGATTCTTTATTTACTGCTCAGAAAAGTATCGTCGGTTTTGTAGCAGAGAATCTTCGAATTTCTACTCTTCTCTATCCAAAAAATCCAAAGAGTGCGAAGGATTAATAACCTTGAACTGTCATCTGTCATGTCGTCTTTTTCCTTACGTTGACAACACTTTGTCTCACAAATGGCGCAATATTAAAATCTTGCGTGAATTTTAAAACACCCAAAAACCTACGAAACCTCATTTGGATTAGCTGACGTTCGTAGAAGGACGTAAGCATAGTCCGAGTAATTCTGTCTGTAGAAAAGTCGGACGTAGCAGCGTGCACTGCAAGATTTCCACGAGCTTCGACTACCCGTGTTCAAAGATGGTTTTCAGCCTGGAAATTTACCTCGCCGTTTGGCCCTCTTATCCTGGTTCTTTCTCCCTCGCGAGTGGCCGAGCGTCGGAGGAAGAGGAAGCGACGAAAGAAACAAATACGCGCGGAGATGGTGGACGTCGAGGCACGGTGGGCACTCGCACTAAATAACCGATAAGCACCGGAGGCATTACGGGGGGTTACGCGGTGTTATCAGGAAAGTTCTAAACGCCGCGAAGCACGAGCATTAAGTGCATCAACTTGGTGTATTGCGTCGTTCTAGTTCACAAAAGCGGGCTTTATGCGCCGACCGTAAACGTCGGAGTGTCCCTCGTAAAAGTGGCGATTCCACGGACCACCGTATTAAGTACATACACGTCCACGATGGCCGATCACGCCCTCGCGTTTAATTTCGCCCCCCTCGCTCCGGCCGGGCACCACGGCCGCGCGATACGTGTCTGGATGATAGATCGTGCGAGGGTAACATCGATACAGAAGTGTCTCTTTTCCCTCGACTTTTACGCGCACCTGTTTTTTCACGGAGACTTATTATTTTGCCACGCGGGCTCCTTTCAACCCTTGTGCGAGTAGCACCCTCGTGCGTCGATGTTGTTTCGAGTAGGGGGTTCCCGAGTACCGCTATGATTAAATTCTTTTATTTTATTTTGCTTGCCGCTGGTTATAAAAGGGGCCCGCCTTTCGATAAATTAAATTATAACGTATACACAGGTGCAAATTCAATCTAACTTTCCAGTTATTCATTATTTTGTAAAGGAGCTTATTTTGTAACATCAGAATCGTATAGTGTTGTGGAAGGAAATTAAGGTGATCTTGAATTTTGTATTTAAAAAGTATTCTTCGGAATCTAGTAACGTGGGATCATATAGCTTATCAGATGTTGATAAAATTTTGTTTGAAATATTTTTTAACCGCACTACTGGAAGTTCCTTAGAAATGGAGACATTTTTACAACCTAACGCGGACACCCTGTATATTATTGTAATATAAATGGAACTATTATTGACCGTGTATTTTTGCCCATATTGAAATGTCGTTTTCAAAATTCTGAAGCTGCAGCAAATTTCTATAAGGGATATATACGGAATTAATCCCACTTGGGTGGATATTAAATCCTCTTAGTAGTACCTGGGTTATTAATATAAGGGTTAACGTCCGCTCTACGAATCCTGTGACATTTATAGACTTTGGTAACGCAAAGGACAGGTTAGACGAAGATTGCATAAAGTTGAGCGAAGCAAAATTGTGCGAGGTAGAGAGGAAACTATAGAATCGACTCCGTGAACTTGGCGTCCGACCGCAAACGACTCGTACTACTGCGACTGCTCGTAACTTCCACCTGTACCGCCATAAAACCTCTCTAATCAAAGTTCTTCGTAACGAATCGCGTTCTCGGACACTCGGTGATCACTGTACACGCGTAGCGGACGAGATTGGAAGCAACAGCTTCTTATCTGACAAGGGGAAACTAGACTACAGTCGGTGAAAGCAGTGGCAGGCGAAGTCACGCGGAGCGTATTATGTAATTTCCACGTTTATGGCGATGTCGTCGATATCGGGGAGCGACGTGCTTTATAGGGGGTTCGGGTGAGAGCGATAAATTTCTTTGGTCGTGCTCTTATGAAGCATAAAAGGTTCGCGTCGCAGCTTTTACGTCCGCTCGCGCTCGCGCTCACCCGCGGCAAGAAAAATATTCTCAGCGCGCTCGTTTCCCCTGCGGCGGAGTTAAACTAGTATTGCTACCTGCTAAGTGGCACATTACGGGCAACGAGCGCAAAAAAATCCGCGATAAATCTTCGCGGAGATATTATAACCCGGCGCGACACCGAGCCGACGATTTTCCAACCCTCTGCCAAGAGTTCTTCGACTCTTTTACGCGTTCCGCTGCAAGCCCGAGGAAATCCGTCCGTCCCTGCCCCTCTTTCGAGAGCCACTCGGCGGAAAATCACGCGTAGCTTCGAGCACCAGCTTTGGAAGCTGGCTCGCGAGTCTGCAGGCAGCTGGATGCGAAAAACTCCATTCTTCCTAGGTTAATGCGAACGTTGATAAGGATATGAACGCGCTCGCGTGATCATCTCTTGGCCTGAATTAGAGAGGCCTCGAGACGGCCTAGGTTTATGATGGCCACTCGACGATGGAAGCTTGGGTGAGTCTATGAAGCGTTTTAAAGATGCGTCCAACACCCGAGCAACCGTTAAAGCTTGAGCCATCGTTAACCTGGTCGCGATGACTGAGCTCGTGACGAGTAGACCCTCTGGTAGTCACGCTAATCGGAAAATGAGGCGAATAAGGTATAATATACGAGAGTACTCTTGGTATTTCGAGACATTAAAGATGAAGCGTTGCAAGCGGTACAGGGGTGAGAGGAATCATTCAGAGATCTTACAGAGTCTCGGAAATTGGACCTAATTACCGATTAAAAGAAGACTGCTGATAAGAATTCTCCTCGCTCTTCCTCGCGAATATCTCGTCATCTCCTCTCAACCGATCTCGTCCCAAGAATCGAAACATGGCGTGGTAAGGCGATTTTCTCGAAGATGCTCAACCGGGGGCGCCTCTGCTGTTCGAGGAAACGCCCGCTGCGAGGAAATTCCCGGACGACGTGTAAATAGGATAAAAATACAGGAGGAGAGTTAGGTGGCCGCGAAATCGGGCCGCAGTCGCCGTGAAACACCGATTAGCGGGTGTTTGCAGGCGGAAAATTTGAAAATAAGACGCGGCGTTACTTAAGGAGTCAGCTCCTTTTCACGGAGGAGGAGAGAGCACCAGCGCGAGGCTGCTCGAGAATAGTCCAATTCATCTGACGAGCTCATTATACCGGGCCCGGTGCACGTTCCACGCCGGCTTCTCTGCCCGCTCTTGCTTAAAACCTTGAAATTACAAGCGCCGTTTTCGGTACGCCAGCCAGCAGGAGGCTCTCGCAGGCCGGATCCTAATTGTAAACGAGTGCAAGGCAGAAAATACAGGACGAGGCTTTCAGCGCGGCGCGCCTCGTCGCGAGGAGGCCCGGGCGTTATAAAATAAGACAGGCCCGAGAACAAAAGGCGTTTTCGGCCGATGAAATAGCTGGTTTCGTTCCTTTGCTTCTAAGCTCCTCTCCTGTTGGCAATTTACGATCGGCAAGTTGCCCGGCCTCGCTTAGGTTTCAGCTCCTAAACGATTCCTCGCGCGGGTGAGATACACTTGCTGATACACGTCGAGGAGTAATTTCTTTTATTAGCGAATCACGAGTGGTTCTTTGATGCAATTGCTTGGAATTTAAATCAAATTCTTGCCGTTTAAATGGTACAATTATCATGCGAATTGCACTTACTGGAAGCATGACAGGATATTGTAAGCAATTAATTCCACTTCTGGAATTGTAAGGGGGTTCACTGATCTAATAACGTAACAGTCAGAACTGGCCGGCCGAATATTCTTTAAACGCAAAACTCTCCCAAAGGAACTCTTTAAACTCTCTGTAACGACTCTCTTAAAGGAACTGCTTTGCCTCCGCCCTTGTACCCCTATTTAAACCATTCATTCTGTCCTCATCTATACCCATGCTCTCTTTCCCAATCACGCTTTTCCACGCATTCTTCGTAGCCCAAACACTCAGTGGGTCACGTACCCCAAACATTTAGACCTATATTCTCTTCACTCGTAACCGATACTTCCATAAGCATCCCTTTCACACGATCCTTGCGCACGGTCACTCATCCTTCCACACGCACTCCAGATACTATTCCTATATACATTCTTACGATATTAACACTAAAATTAGCGAAATTTCCAATTAAAATTACCAGTGATTTTAATGGGTATCTATACATGGCGTAGATAATAATAGTAATTTTAACGATGCGATGAAGATAAGTAAATATATTAATCTTCAACTGCCACGCCGAAATCACTTGTTTCCCTCAGAACGCCAATAAAGTGCACCGTTAGATGCAAGATTTGTTGTAATACTTTTGATGTTCTAATAAGAATTTGTAATCGTTCAATGGGGCACTTTTTATTTCAAAGTATTTTCTAATTAGTGGTTATATTCAAAACGCATTAACTGTTAATTTTCATTGAATGTAGTTCAATGTAGTTCAAGTAGTTCAAGCGCTCCGGTCACCAATGACCATCGTGGTGTCACAGGAGAAGCCGTGGCTGGTCATATATCACCAAAGTGGCAGTCAAATGTTAATTACAGTTCTATCTCAATGTGAATCAACACTAATGTTCTTAAAAGCAGGTATATGCTTTTAGTAGTTGGAAAAAGCAAATTCTGAGACCAGTCATTTTGACAGGATTTAGACTGTCATCTAATCGTCTGCGAATTTTAGCACGTCTTTTATTTTCTCGGGTGTGTATATCAAAATTAAATATAGAATATAAATTAGTAATCGATTTGCTGCTTTCGAATATTTTGTTTAAGCTCAATTTTCAATTTTAGTTTACATATCTTGAAAGATGAAGAACATCCAGTAATCCTAGTCTGTAATTACGTAAATTCCGCAAGTATTTTTTGAAACGAGTTAATAATCGTTGCTATATAACTGAATTACGCTCAAGCATTGATAAATTTCTCTCGTTTAAGTAAATAAGTAGATATCGTATCGGTAACCGCATATATTTTACTATACTCGCGTACAAAGGGTGTAAATGGAGCATGGAGCAGCTTTCGCTCAGTACCCGGGGCAATAAATATTCTCCGTATCTCGTCAAAATTCCGACACATCGGCGACGATGTTGGTGACAAAAGAAATCTCTCCGACCCTCGTTGAAACCCAGAAACCCAAGCCCGCGAAAGCTCGCCGGCAGGCGTCTGTCGAAGCGATTTTCGCGGCGAAATTACGCGCCTAGGAGACACGAGATAGTGTCCCGAGGCATACCGTTCGCTGCAGTGTTCTCTGCAGACAAATGGAAATTTATATCGGCCAGCCGCGTATTTACGCGGCTGTTTAAGGCGCCACTCGTCGCTGTAATGTTGTTGGAATAATGGCGAAGGCGGCGCCCCGGGGCAACCGCTGAAAGGTCTTACCGTGGATGTTCCTTTTTCTTCGAGCAACCGAGGGGCGAATAATGGCATAAGAAACAGGAGACGGCGCGTTTCCTCCAGTGCCACGCGCATACTCCTTTGGACGCCGCTCTTGCTCTAACCGGGACGGATGATGATGGAATCCCGGAATTAACCACGCAACGTACTTACCCCGAAACTTAGCCGAACCACGTGGACATCCGTTTGCGTTAAGAGGCCTACTCGTCCTCGAGGGGGAAGAAACTGCTTTTATTCATCGTTTACTTGCCACTTTTTCTGCCGCTTTGGGGTGGATTATTAAATTCGCCTCGTCAGAGTCTTCGAGCAGAATGGTGGAACTTAGGGGTGCTTGACGAGAACGTACGAGGATAGAGTGGATAACGGAAGTGGGCTATGTCCATTTTCTCAGATCTTTCCCGAAATATTGGACATCCCTTGTCAATGGAAGATTGTTTTGTTTCTTTATTACCAGCGACCCCGGACACCATTTGCCCCTAGTAAGGGTCAACAAATCACCACTACAGAAAGGGCAAACTCGAATTTGTTTCAACTTCCATCAGCACAGAGAGACATCGAATTCCATACACACCCCTGATAGGCACACACCACCGATATAGAAACACGCTCTCATCATTCACACCCTACATCAACCAGTCACCACTCACCCGAATCTATATAAAGTAGTGACATTCGAGATTGAACATGCAACATTGTTCATTTTCTTTATAGTGTAGCAACCATCATTATCACCCTCGCCATTAGATGGATTCTAACTTTCTTGCTAGTCCTCGGTGATTCTTTGACCTTTCGTAAATAGAAGTTTTCTGTGCCACCTAAGTATCCCCGTCTAAAGCAAGGCCTGCCAGGGTAGCCTTACCGATGAGTCCACTAGCAGGCCCGAGACGGGTTCTGTTGGATATTACAGTGGAAAATTGGATGTGGTAATAAAATGGATAATTTGGTAGCGAGATAGTAATGTATTCTTGACCATGCACTCTTACAGACTAGAGACGTCGATCGTCAAAAAACAAAAGCACAACATCTCCCGTTTGCCCCACCATAGTCATTCCTGATGTACCAAATAGACACAGATGGCGACGTTGCCATAAATCCTGATTCTTAACAGTTTCGACGCATCCCTTCCTGTTCCTTTTGTTCCTTCTAGCACCACCACCACACGAGGATACCTGCGACCAATCGACATTCAGCTAGTATGTTGAAGGACACCCCCTGTAATACTAAAATAAGAAACTACGAAAAATAATTAGACTAGTTTACGTTTATACAATAAAAGGACCTAAACACTGTCAAATTAATTCTACCCATAAAATTGTCCAACGAAACAGGCTTCGAACTTCGATTTTGAACAAGGATGGCGAGAGAAGCTCCAACTTTCTTCAATTTCGATAAGAGTCATGCAGGCGAACCTGGGCAGGGATCGATTTATTCGATTAGTCAACTTTTCTCTTAGTGGCAAGAGTCTGTCAACTTGCCTAACTTCGTTCCGATGATAATCGTGATTTAGAGGATCCCCGAGTCACGAAGAAATTAGGAAACCTGCTTCAGGATCCATCACGCGAGCAAAGCGACGCGTAATACTCCCCGGAAGCAAATGAACTCGTGGAACACACGAAACGAATGCTCTACCCGGATACGAACCACTGTCACAATTTGAACAGGGCAGCGAGGCACTCGTGCGGTCCCGGAAGTCTCACGGTTGTAAAGCGTCGGTCAGTATATCCTGTTTTTGCCCAAGGGGCGACGCTATGAAACGTCGGTTTTATTCGTTGCAACTGGTGACCAGCGGCTTTCACGATGGATAAGACCTCTGGAACCACAGTCAGCTGCAGATATTTTCAACCTTCGCTGATAAGCTTATCTCTCCGCGTTTCTTCAGCAATATGCCTCTTCCGCTCGGTTACTCTTCCTAAAATTCGCTAAAAAGTATATCTTTTATTCGAATTGAACACCGAGATAATTTTATCCAGAGGTAGGTTTTGATTGGCAAATATAGGGAATAAAGGATGTTGTTAATTCCAATATATTTTATTTACGAGCTAAAGAGGTTAAACTAATTACGCAATTCACACTCGCACGTCAACGCTTCGAACTATCATCGACTCGACTTTCTTCCAAACCTCGTGTACAATTTTAACTAACAAAACTGTCCCAAGACAGCTCTTGCTATTAAGAAAGAACTGGAACCAATATATTCGCTCATATTCATCGTACCGTTCAAATTACTATAATCTGTGCACGTTATAGTTAGGTACTCATTAAATGTTCATTCC